>NC_069501.1:824749580-824753268 GCF_027579735.1 Bombina bombina
ATAGGAGAAACCATATGGTACCGTGGTGACTGTAGTTAAAGAAAATAAAATATCAGACCTGATTAAAAAAACCAGGGCGGGCCGTGGACCGGACACACCGTTGGAGAAAGAAATTTATCAGGTAAACATAAATTCTGTTTTCTCCAACATAGGTGTGTCCGGTCCACGGCGTCATCCTTACTTGTGGGAACCAATACCAAAGCTTTAGGACACGGATGAAGGGAGGGAGCAAATCAGGTCACCTAAATGGAAGGCACCACGGCTTGCAAAACCTTTCTCCCAAAAATAGCCTCAGAAGAAGCAAAAGTATCAAACTTGTAAAATTTGGTAAAAGTGTGCAGTGAAGACCAAGTCGCTGCCCTACATATCTGATCAACAGAAGCCTCGTTCTTGAAGGCCCATGTGGAAGCCACAGCCCTAGTGGAATGAGCTGTGATTCTTTCGGGAGGCTGCCGTCCGGCAGTCTCGTAAGCCAATCTGATGATGCTTTTAATCCAAAAAGAGAGAGAGGTAGAAGTTGCTTTTTGACCTCTCCTTTTACCTGAATAAACAACAAACAAGGAAGATGTTTGTCTAAAATCCTTTGTAGCATCTAAATAGAATTTTAGAGCGCGAACAACATCCAAATTGTGCAACAAACGTTCCTTCTTTGAAACTGGTTTTGGACACAGAGAAGGTACGATAATCTCCTGGTTAATGTTTTTGTTAGAAACAACTTTTGGAAGAAAACCAGGTTTAGTACGTAAAACCACCTTATCTGCATGGAACACCAGATAAGGAGGAGAACACTGCAGAGCAGATAATTCTGAGACTCTTCTAGCAGAAGAAATCGCAACTAAAAACAAAACTTTCCAAGATAATAACTTAATATCAACGGAATGTAAGGGTTCAAACGGAACCCCCTGAAGAACTGAAAGAACTAAATTGAGACTCCAAGGAGGAGTCAAAGGTTTGTAAACAGGCTTGATTCTAACCAGAGCCTGAACAAAGGCTTGAACATCTGGCACAGCTGCCAGCTTTTTGTGAAGTAATACCGACAAGGCAGAAATCTGTCCCTTCAGGGAACTTGCAGATAATCCTTTTTCCAATCCTTCTTGAAGGAAGGATAGAATCCTAGGAATCTTAACCTTGTCCCAAGGGAATCCTTTAGATTCACACCAACAGATATATTTTTTCCAAATTTTGTGGTAAATCTTTCTAGTCACAGGCTTTCTGGCCTGAACAAGAGTATCGATAACAGAATCTGAGAATCCTCGCTTCGATAAAATCAAGCGTTCAATCTCCAAGCAGTCAGCTGGAGTGAAACCAGATTCGGATGTTCGAACGGACCCTGAACAAGAAGGTCTCGTCTCAAAGGTAGCTTCCAAGGTGGAGCCGATGACATATTCACCAGATCTGCATACCAAGTCCTGCGTGGCCACGCAGGAGCTATCAAGATCACCGACGCCCTCTCCTGCTTGATCCTGGCTATCAGCCTGGGGATGAGAGGAAATGGCGGGAACACATAAGCTAGTTTGAAGGTCCAAGGTGCTACTAGTGCATCCACTAGAGCCGCCTTGGGATCCCTGGATCTGGCCCCGTAGCAAGGAACTTTGAAGTTCTGACGAGAGGCCATCAGATCCATGTCTGGAATGCCCCACAGGTGAGTGACTTGGGCAAAGATTTCCGGATGGAGTTCCCACTCCCCCGGATGCAATGTCTGCCGACTCAGAAAATCCGCTTCCCAATTTTCCACTCCTGGGATGTGGATAGCAGACAGGTGGCAGGAGTGAGACTCCGCCCAAAGAATAATTTTGGTTACTTCTTCCATCGCTAGGGAACTCCTTGTTCCCCCCTGATGGTTGATGTACGCAACAGTCGTCATGTTGTCTGATTGAAACCGTATGAACCTGGTCCTCGCAAGCTGGGGCCAGGCCTGGAGAGCATTGAATATCGCTCTCAGTTCCAGAATATTTATCGGTAGAAGAGATTCTTCCCGAGACCAAAGACCCTGAGCTTTCAGGGATCCCCAGACCGCGCCCCAGCCTATCAGACTGGCGTCGGTCGTGACAATGACCCACTCTGGTCTGTGGAACATCATCCCTTGAGACAGATTGTCCAGGGACAGCCACCAACGGAGTGAGTCTCTGGTTCTCTGATTTACTTGTATCTTCGGAGACAAGTCTGTATAGTCCCCATTCCACTGACTGAGCATGCACAGTTGTAATGGTCTTAGATGAATGCGCGCAAAAGGAACTATGTCCATCGCCGCCACCATCAACCCGATCACTTCCATGCACTGAGCTATGGAAGGAAGAGGAACGGAATGAAGTATCCGACAAGAGTCCAGAAGCTTTGTTTTTCTGGCCTCTGTTAGAAAGATCCTCATTTCTAAGGAGTCTATAATTGTTCCCAAGAAGGGAACCCTTGTTGACGGGGATAGAGAACTCTTTTCCACGTTCACTTTCCAGCCGTGAGATCTGAGAAAGGCCAGGACAATGTCCGTGTGAGCCTTTGCTTGAGGAAGGGACGACGCTTGAATCAGAATGTCGTCCAGGTAAGGTACTACTGCAATGCCCCTTGGTCTTAGCACCGCTAGAAGGGACCCTAGTACCTTTGTGAAAATCCTTGGAGCAGTGGCTAATCCAAAAGGAAGCGCCACGAACTGGTAATGTTTGTCCAGGAATGCAAACCTTAGGAACCGATAATGTTCCTTGTGGATAGGAATATGTAGATACGCATCCTTTAAATCCACCGTGGTCATGAATTGACCTTCCTGGATGGAAGGAAGGATAGTTTGAATGGTTTCCATCTTGAACGATGGGACCTTGAGAAATTTGTTTAAGATCTTGAGATCTAGGATTGGTCTGAACGTTCCCTCTTTTTTGGGAACTATGAACAGATTGGAGTAGAACCCCATCCCTTGTTCTCTTAATGGAACACAATGTAAGAACGCCTGTCTTTTTATGTGGTCTGAAGACAACTGCGACCTGTGGAACCTCCCCCTTGGGGGAAGTCCCTTGAATTCCAGAAGATAACCCTGGGAGACTATTTCTAGCGCCCAAGGATCCAGAACATCTCTTGCCCAAGCCTGAGCGAAGAGAGAGAGTCTGCCCCCCACCAGATCCGGTCCCGGATCGGGGGCCAATATTTCATGCTGTCTTGGTAGCAGTGGCAGGTTTCTTGGCCTGCTTTCCCTTGTTCCAGCCTTGCATTGGTCTCCAAGCTGGCTTGGCCTGAGAAGTATTACCCTCTTGCTTAGAGGACGTAGCACCTTGGGCTGGTCCGTTTTTACGAAAGGGACGAAAATTAGGTCTATTTTTTGCCTTGAAAGGCCGATCCTGAGGAAGGGCGTGGCCCTTACCCCCAGTGATATCAGAGATAATCTCCTTCAAGTCAGGACCAAACAACGTTTTCCCCTTGAAAGGAATGTTTAGTAGCTTGTTCTTGGAAGACGCATCAGCCGACCAAGATTTCAACCAAAGCGCTCTGCGCGCCACAATAGCAAACCCAGAGTTCTTAGCCGCTAACTTAGCCAATTGCAAAGAGGCGTCTAGAGTGAAAGAATTAGCCAATTTGAGAGCATTGATTCTGTCCATAATCTCCTCATAAGGAGGAGAGTCACTATCGAGCACCTTAAGCAGTTCATCAAACCAGAAATATGCGGCAGTAGTGACAGGGACAATGCATGAAATGGGTTGTAGAAACC
>NC_069501.1:825053363-825170863 GCF_027579735.1 Bombina bombina
TAGACTTTATAACCCGGTCATGAAAGGGTTAATACCCATTCCCCACATTTCCACAACCAACAGTTATATTAATATATTTTATAACATTTAAACCTCTACGTTCCTGCCTGTTTCTAAGCCACTTCAGACAGCCTCTTGTCACATGCTTTTTTTAATTATCTTTTTCCCAACAAAAGACTGCTAATCCATGTCGGCCATATAGATTACATTGTGCTCTCATGCTCGTGGAGCTGTGGCTGGCACTTCACTAAATGGCTAAAATGCAAGTCAATAGATAATAGCCATGTGATCAGGGGGCTGTCAAAAAAATAATTTATGTAAGAACTTACCTGATAAATTCATTTATTTCATGGTGGCGAGAGTCCACGAATAGTTACATATGGGATATACATTCCCACCAGGAGGAGGCAGTTTCCCAAACCTCAAAGCCTATAAATACCCCACCCACCTCACATCTCAGTTTAACGTATAGTCAAGAAGAGAGGTGTGTTTAAAAAAAAAAAACGGGGGAAAGGAAATAAGAAAAAGCCATAAATAAAAGGAACAGGAAAAAAAGATGTGCTCTGTTAAAAAAAAAAAAAACATAATAGGGAAACTCTCGCAACCATGAAAGAAATTAATCAGGTAAGTTCTAACATACATTAGGTTTTATTTCATATAGGTGGCGAGAGTCCATGATTTGTTACATATGGGATATAATACCCAAGATGTAGAAGAACACAAGTAATAAAATAAAAAGGGAGGGATAAAATATAAACCGCTTTTATTGCTGAAAATAATATCCAAATTAAAGTCTTTTAATAACTAAAAAAACCTAATTTTTTTTTTTTTTTTATAGGCAACAGAATCAACGAGTGACTACTGCCTGAAGAACCTTTCTACCAAAAGCTGCTTCTGAAGAGGCAAAAACATAAAAATGGTAAAATTTGGTAAAAGTATGCAAAGAAGACCAAGTGGCTGCTTTGCAGATTTTATCATCTGAAGCCTCATTCTTAAAAAAGCCCAAGATGTGGCAAATGACCTTATAGAATGAGCAGTAATACTGAGGCGGAGACTGACCCGCTTTCAAATAAGCTTTGTGAATCAGAAGTTTTAACCAACAGAGGCTAAAGAAATAGCAGAAGCTTTCTGACCCTTCAATAAAAAAGACAAAATCTAAAAGTCTTTCTGAAATCTTTAGTGGCAGCAACATAGTATTTCAAAGAACATCCAAAGAATGTAAAGATCTTTCTGCATCATTTTTTTGGATTAGGACACAAAGAGGGACATCAATTTCCCTGTTAATGTTGTTATAATAAACAATTGGCAAAAAATTTGTAAAAAAGTAGTCCGCAAAACTGCTTTGTTTTGATGAAAAATCAAGTAAGGTGTTTCACAAGAAAGGGCGGATAATTCTGAAACTCTTCTAGCAGAACAAATAACCAAAAGAATAAAAAAAACTTTCCAAGTACAGGGAGTGCAGAATTATTAGGCAAGTTGTATTTTTGAGGATTAATTTTATTATTGAACAACAACCATGTTCTCAATGAACCCAAAAAACTCATTAATATCAAAGCTGAATAGTTTTGGAAGTAGTTTTTAGTTTGTTTTTAGTTATAGCTATTTTAAGGGGATATCTGTGTGTGCAGGTGACTATTACTGTGCATAATTATTAGGCAACTTAACAAAAAACAAATATATACCCATTTCAATTATTTATTTTTACCAGTGAAACCAATATAACATCTCAACATTCACAAATATACATTTCTGACATTCAAAAACAAAACAAAAACAAATCAGTGACCAATATAGCCACCATTCTTTGCAAGGACACTCAAAAGCCTGCCATCCATGGATTCTGTCAGTGTTTTGATCTGTTCACCATCAACATTGCGTGCAGCAGCAACCACAGCCTCCCAGACACTGTTCAGAGAGGTGTACTGTTTTCCCTCCTTGTAAATCTCACATTTGATGATGGACCACAGGTTCTCAATGAGGTTCAGATCAGGTGAACAAGGAGGTCATGTCATTAGATTTTCTTCTTTTATACCCTTTCTTGCCAGCCACGCTGTGGAGTACTTGGACGCGTGTGATGGAGCATTGTCCTGCATGAAAATCATGTTTTTCTTGAAGGATGCAGACTTCTTCCTGTACCACTGCTTGAAGAAGGTGTCTTCCAGAAACTGGCAGTAGGACTGGGAGTTGAGCTTGACTCCATCCTCAACCCGAAAAGGCCCCACAAGCTCATCTTTGATGATACCAGCCCAAACCAGTACTCCACCTCCACCTTGCTGGTGTCTGAGTCGGACTGGAGCTCTCTGCCCTTTACCAATCCAGCCACAGGCCCATCCATCTGGCCCATCAAGACTCACTCTCATTTCATCAGTCCATAAAACCTTAGAAAAATCAGTCTTGAGATATTTCTTGGCCCAGTCTTGACGTTTCAGCTTGTGTGTCTTGTTCAGTGGTGGTCGTCTTTCAGCCTTTCTTACCTTGGCCATGTCTCTGAGTATTGCACACCTTGTGCTTTTGGGCACTCCAGTGATGTTGCAGCTCTGAAATATGGCCAAACTGGTGGCAAGTGGCATCTTGGCAGCTGCACGCTTGACTTTTCTCAGTTCATGGGTAGTTATTTTGCGCCTTGGTTTTTCCACACGCTTCTTGCGACCCTGTTGACTATTTTGAATGAAACGCTTGATTGTTTGATGATCACGCTTCAGAAGCTTTGCAATTTTAAGAGTGCTGCATCCCTCTGCAAGATATCTCACTATTTTTTACTTTTCTGAGCCTGTCAAGTCCTTCTTTTGACCCATTTTGCCAAAGGAAAGGAAGTTGCCTAATAATTATGCACACCTGATATAGGGTGTTGATGTCATTAGACCACACCCCTTCTCATTACAGAGATGCACATCACCTAATATGCTTAATTGGTAGTAGGCTTTCGAGCCTATACAGCTTGGAGTAAGACAACATGCATAAAGAGGATGATGTGGTCAAAATACTCATTTGCCTAATAATTCTGCACTCCCTGTAAGTAGTTTAATGTCTAAAAAAATACATAGGCTCAAAAGGAGGAGCCTGTAAATACTAAGGGGTCAATTTAATCATTGTGTGGATGGACATGATCCGCTATAGCGAACCATGTCCTCCGCACATCGATAAATGCCGACAGCATACGCTCTCTGCATTTGTCATTGCACCAGCAGTTCTTGTGAACTCCTGGTGCAACGCTGCCCCCTGCAGATTCACGGCCAATTGGCCACCAGCAGGGGGTGTCAGTCAACCTGATCGTATTCGATCGGGTTTTCAGCGATGTCTGTCCGCCGCCTCAGAACAGGCGGACAGGTTATGGAGCAGCGGTCTTTAGACCGCTGCTTCATAACTTGTGTTTCTGGCGAGCCTGCAGGGCATCAATCTCCGGTCGGTGCTAGATAAAAAATACCCCTAACACTAGAATGAGACTCCATTGAGGAGAAATAGATTTAAAGGACCATAATACCCAAATGTTTAAACACTTGAAAGTGATGCAGTATAGCTGTGAAAAGCTGACTAGAAAATATCTCCTGAACATCTCTATGTAAAAAAGAAAGATATTTTATCTCAAAAGTTCCTCAGTAGCCACCTCCCATTGTAAAGGATTTCTAAGCAGCATTTTAGTGTGTCTGTCCTAGGACATCTTAGGGGATGAGCCTCGTGCACTCTCATATTATTTCACCAATCAGGTAAAGGAAGCTTACTATGAAATCTCATGAGAGTTAAGTCAAATCTCATGAGATCACAGTAAGAGAGTTCATGACCTCAGCACTGCTGATGCTGATTGGCTGCAGTTCATTTCTTCATTTTTTTTTACCTGCAGCTGGGAGCAGCTGAGTATAACTTTTTACACAGAACTTACTCTGCTGAGCTGAGGAGATTGTGAGTTAAAATATCTTCCTTTTTTACATAGAGATGCTCAGGTGATATTTTCCTGTCAGCTTTTTACAGTTATACTGCATCAGTTTCAAGTTATTTAGCATATGAGTATTATGTCCCTTTAATGACAGGATTTATTCTGGACAAAGCCTGAACAAAACAATGAATGTCTGGAAGATAGCAATCTCCCGGAGAAACATAACAGAAAGAGCAGAAATCTGTCCTTTCAAAGTACTGGCAAAGTCCTTATCTAAACCATCTTGAAGAAACTGAAGATTTCTAGGAATTCTGAATGCATGCCAAGAAAAATTATGAGTGGAACACCAGGAAATATAAGTTTTCCAAACCTTATAATAAAGAATGCATAGGCTCAAATGGAGGAGCCTGTAAAGCATTCAAAACCAAATTAAGACTCCAAGGAGGAGAGATTGATGTAATGACAGGCTTGATACGAACCAAAGCCTGAACAAAACAGTGAATATCAGGAAGCTTAGCAATCTTTCTGTGAAATAAAACAGAAAGAGCTGAGATTTGTCCCTTCAAGGAACTTGCAGACAAACCCTTATCCAAACCATCCTGAAGAAACTGTAAAATTCTAGGAATTCTAAAAGAATGCCAAGAGAATTTATGAGAGGAGCACCATGAAATGCAAGTCTTCTAAACTCAATAATAAATCTTTCTAGAAACAGGATTTACAAGCCTACAACATAGTATTAATCACAGAATCAGAGAAACCTCTATGACTAAGCCCTAAGCATTTAATTTCCATACCTTCAAATTTAATGATTAGAGATCCTGATGGAAAAACTGACCTTGAGACAGAAGGTCTGGCCTTAATGGAAGTGGCCAAGGTTGGCAACTGGACATCAGAACAAGATCCGCATACCAAAACCTGTGAGGCCATGCTGGAGCCACCAGCAGCACAAACGATTGCTCTATGATGATTTTGGAGATCACTCTTGGAAGTAGAACTAAAGGCGGGAAAATATAAGCAGGTTGATAACACCAAGGAGGTGGCAACACATCCACTGCTTCCGCCTGAGGATCCCTCGACCTGGACAGGTACCTGGGAAGTTTCTTGTTTAGATGAGAAGCCATCAGATCTATTTCTGGAAGACCCCACATCTGAACAACCTGAGAAAACACATCTGGAAGGAGGGACCACGTAAAGTCTGACGGCTGAGATAATTTGCTTCCCAATTGTCTATACCTGGGATATGAACCGCAGAAATTAGACAGGAGCTGGATTCCGCCCAAGCAAGTATCCGGGATACTTCTTTCATAGCTTGGGGACTGTAAGTCCCACCCTGATGATTGACATATGCCACAGTTGTGATATTGTCTTTCTGAAAACAAATAAACGGTTCTCTCTTCAACAGAGGCCAAATCTGAAGAGCCCTGAAAATCGCACAGAGTTACAAAATATTGATTGGTAATCTCGCCTCTTGAGATTTCCAAACCCCTTATGCTGTCTGAGATCCCCAGACAGCTCCCCAACCTGAAAGACTTGCATCTGTTGTGATCACAGTCCAGGTTGAACAAACAAAAGAGGCCCCTTGAACTATACGATGGTGATCTAACCACCAAGTCAGAGAGAGTCGAACATTGGGATTTAAGGATATTAATTGTGATATATTTGTATAATCCCTGCACCATTGGTTCAGTAAACAAAGCTGGAGAGGTCTCATATGAAAACAAGCAAAGGGGATTGCGTCCGATGCTGCAGTCATAAGACCTAAAACTTCCATGCACATAGCTACTGAAGGGAATGACAGACTGAAGGTTCCGACAGGCTGCAACCAAATTTAATTGTCTCTTGTCTGTTAGAGACAGAGTCATGGACACTGAATCTATCTGGAAACCTTACCCCGCTCTCTGATTACAGAGAGTAGGGCACCGAGAACCTTTGAAAAGATTCTTGGAGCTGTTGCTAGGCCAAAAGGAAGAGCAACAAATTGGTAATGCTTGTCTAGAAAAGAGAATCTCAGAAACTGATAATGATCTGGATGAATCGGAATATGAAGATATGCATCCTGCAAGTCTATTGTGGACATATAATGCCCTTGCTGAACAAAAGGCAGAATAGTCCTTATAGTCACTATCTTGAAAGTTGGTACTCTTACATAACGATTCAAAATTTTCAGATCCAGAACTGGTCTGAATGAATTTTCTTTCTTTGGGACAATGAATAGATTTGAATAAAACCCCAGACCCTGTTCCGGAAACGGAACTGACATGATTACAACCCTGAAAACTCCAGGTCTGAAACACACTTCAGGAAAGCCTGAGCCTTTACTGGATTTGCTGGGATGCGCAAGAGAAAATATCTTCTCACAGGAGGTCTTACTCTGAATCCTATTCGGTACCCCTGAGAGACAATACTCAGAATTTGAGAAAAAGAATGTGATGGCACTACTATTGATATTTAGGGTTGGGCTAATAATAATGTAGGGTTGGCCTTATTAACAGTAGTTATTGACCTTAGGTGCTGTGTACAAAATCACATATTTGAATATACAACCAAAGAAAGTTGCAAAAAAAGTGTACACATTAGTAGCATTCAAACCCACAAAAATATTTGTACGTATAGCGTGGTGTGTGTGTAAGGAAAAAATGACACTTTAAAATGTTAAAACTTTAATAAGTAACATTAAAAATTGGGCACACTTAAAAACCCTAGAGAACTAGTAGTTATAGCAGGTCAATTTGTCTGCAATAATAACAGGCAAAGCTAAATTATAATGTACAGAAGTCAGATATATATTTGTGAATTCACCCAGGGTCTAGGGTGTAATGTATCTTTGTATATGAAAAATTCTCAAATTGATTAAAAAGAACAATGTTTGGTGAACACAATAAGACCAAATTTTGTTTATTCGGTACCTATTTCCAACTTGCATTATAAGTGAAATACCTCGAGAACCCTGTTTAGAGACATTGGGAGATATTCTCCTAAGCAATTATCATAGTTGTTGCTTGATAATTTTGAGTATCCAATAGCTTTATTGTTGTAAATTATACTCCGATAATTACATATAATAGGGGTTGTCACTATACCATCCACAAAATAATATGTATGTGGCAACAATTATTGTGCTTATATCAAAAATAGTATCGCTGAATAGTATGTTATCCAACAGTATAGATGTTTACATCAGTTATGTTGCCACTAAGTAGTGTAGTTTTGAGCTAGATGCTACGATTAAACATTATATAGGGATTAGATAGCCAGGTGATTTGTTTGCTGCCTCTTAATGCACTGGGACAAAAGGGGACCCCCCAAGCGCCTACCAAACCGGAGGCAAAAGGGGAAGGCAAAATGGGAAAGCACTGTAAGTTTACTACAGTTGAAATTTAATAACAGTTTAAAAACATACAATATATATCATGGATCCATGAGATAAAATAACAGATAAAAACAGTTCAAATTATACAAACAATGTGTAAAATGTCGACAACAAATAATCAGCAATAGATATTCAACGGTCCTAGACTGAGATTGCACGGGACTGGGTAATGGGTGTTAAACCATATAAAATCAAATAACTAGTGTCCAAAAGTGTTCAATAGTGCGAAAAATCCAAAATTCAAAATCCAGAATGTTAAAAATAAAAATATATAAATATAAAAATCCAGAGTCAATGTGATGAAAACAAGTGTGTCTTTAAAAATAGTGAGTTGTAATTCTGTTGCGAACAAGACAAAAAATGAAAAGAAAAAATATGCAGTGTAGGCAAAGTGAAAAAATATCAAATAGTAAAAATAGTCACCCAAACCTAAATGGATATTCCTTGTAGTGAACCCACAGTGTAGATAATCCTTGAGGGTGGGAGAGGAGGAGAAGTAGTGTCCACAGGAGTGAAAAAACGTACTAAAAGACTGAACCAGTTTGGCCCAAAAAACGATATCCACCTAAAATACAAAGACAAATATGGTGCAGGTAACTTCACACAATTGTACATAAAAGGGAATAGGCTTACCAATACTCAGTCGACGCGTTTCGGCCCCTGTCAGGCCTTTATCAAGACTGAGTTTATTTAGGAGAATGTGTCCTTATAAAGGGTATTGTAGCCAATAATCAGATTGAATTTTTGCGCCAAAACTTTAAGCTCCGCCCACTTCCTGTTGACTGCATTGTGGGTATGGGCATTGTATTCATAGTAAGGGCATTTTCTCCAATACTATTCCTATATTGGTCCTGTATTCTGCATTGTGGGTATGGGCATTGTATTCATAGTAAGGGCATTTTCTCCAATACTATTCCTATATTGGTCCTGTATTAGTCCTAACCAACTAATCTGTGTTAGCTTAGAGAAGGGAAGTGGTCTACCTGATATCTGTTACGTGTGTATAGTTACTTAATACCAAGGTTAGTACCGGATGTTGACTTCCGGTTGGTACGGACACTGATGTCACTTCCGGTGTATCTGCATATAGTATAGCAGATTTTAGCAAAATTCTAAAATACCCAACTTATTGTGCCAGGATATGGCTATAGTGATTCATCTGTCATAATGAGATTGGATAATTATTTTAGAGAGTAATTATGCTATATGAAGTGTTGACAATTGCCCACGGAGTGTTATTTCCGATAACGGCAAAATGTGACGTCATTTCCGGTTCCGGAATGTCCCCGGAGTTGTACTTCCGGTTTTGCTAAATTTTAAAGGTGTTTCCGGTCCGTTCTTAAGAATAGACGTGACAGGCTAAAATGATACAGGGTAGTAGTATGGGACAAACATATCAGTTCCGGACTACATAGGAGAGGACATAATCATCTTGTATCTATTAGAAACAGACAGACCTTACTTTAGGATAAACGTGACAGGCTAAGATGATACATGTATGGGACAAACATGTCAGTTCCGGACTATACAGAAAAGGACCGAATGGATGTTGGATCAGAAAATATCCGAAGTAGAGAAGATTGAACGCACAGATCTGATTAAATACAAGGCGAAAGCTAAAGAGGAGAAGAACGATTTCCTCGATATACCAATGATCACCGAATATAGTCAGAATAAGGATATTATTGAGAAAATCTTCAATAAGCACTGGGCTCTTCTGAAAGAGGATGAACTGATTGGTGAGAAATTACCTCCCAAACCTAGGTTCATATATATGAAAACTAAAAATCTGAGGAATAGGATTGCACCCAGTATTCTTAAAAAAGAGAAAGCTGGAGTAAAAGATGTATTTGGGAAGAAGATCAGAGGATTCTTCCCCTGTCCGTCCTGCAAAGCCTGCAAGTGTGGAACTAAGTCTGCAACATTTAAATGTCATAATACAGGAGCAACACACAAGATCCATGACATGATACGATGCCAAGATAAAGGGATTGTATATATGCTACAATGCCCATGTGGCCTACAATATGTGGGCCAAACGTCAAGGCTTTTAAGAGATAGGATATGAGAACATCTGTTGCAAATTGAGAAGTGCAGCATGGAAACATCACTGTACAAGCATTTCACCCTAAAACACAATGGAAACATTAAAGATCTGTCCTTCATGGGCATTCAGAAAATCAACAAAGGATGGAGAGGAGGTGATTTTGAGAAAAAATTACTCATTACAGAATCCAAATGGATCTTTACCCTTGACTGCCTCCATCCTAAGGGACTGAATAATAAAGAGGACTTTTCCCATTTGTTTAAAATCACATAAATCCTGCCTCATAAATGCCCTCTCGTCAAAACCCCCAGAAACACCAGTGTATCATGATCAGTTATCATCGATGAAACATAGAATTAAGGTATACTCTAGATAAACCTTCAGTTTATTGCAGCTCTTTTCAGCCCACTAAAGTCGTATGTGCCCACTACTAGAACAACTAGAGCCCTACACTTTCCATAAATAACTATTCCCACTAAGGAATATCGTTATGTAGTATGCTAGATAACTTATCTATGTATATAGCCGCTAAAGCGATATAGCTTATATGATTTTACGTCTCTAGATTCGAAGACCCTGAGGGGCATACTCTGCAATACACATACAATGTGCAAGGTCACGGTTTCATGTATATATTTACGACAACTGTTTTATTATATTTCCGAGGTACATACCAGTCCCCTCTAGTGCCATACCATCAATTATTTTATCTCCACAAAGTTTGATTAAGGCTTATGAGTCTATAAGCTAGCTCCCTATTTTCTCCATGTTTAATCAAGAGACAGTTCATTAATCACCACCAATAGGGTCATATGAGTTGTCGTGACGCCAAGACCTAGTCAATGCCGTTCTTCGGCCATATCTGATCATAGTTCAACTATCTAAATTTGCCTAGATGCGTATTTCTCTAGCATCCAATGTGGTTTAGATACGGATCTAATGTGATCCACGGCCCCAGTTGCAAATTTCAGCAACTAACTAAATTCCACCCCAAACATGGTAGTGACGTCACGATTTTGGGGATTAAAATATTCGACTACCTATCTACATTGATCAATTCTATATTATATGTGGAATTACCTGAAATGAGGCTTTATGAGCTATTATAAGCCCACTTACCTTCATAAGCTATTTGTATAAGCTATTAATCTGGATGTTTATCTGATTACCATTTATTTCTATCTCTATCTATTTGTATCTGATTTGTTATGCTATCCAAATAGCCATCTCCCTTGTTTCTATAGTAACCCACTCAAGTAGTCATTTTTATTCACAACCTTTTTATTCACACCATTTGTATATACAGCTTGCAAGCGAGCTACAATTAATACACACAAGTGAATTTTAAAAATTATTATATAATTTTTTATTAGATACATGTTATGTCTTTCTAATAGACACAAGATGATTATGTCCTTTTCTGTATAGTCCGGAACTGACATGTTTGTCCCATAGATGTATCATCTTAGCCTGTCACGTTTATCCTAAAGTAAGGTCTGTCTGTTTCTAATAGATACAAGATGATTATGTCCTCTCCTATGTAGTCCGGAACTGATATGTTTGTCCCATACTACTACCCTGTATCATTTTAGCCTGGCACGTCTATTCTTAAGAACGGACCGGAAACACCTTTAAAATTTAGCAAAACCGGAAGTACAACTCCGGGGACATTCCGGAACCGGAAATGACGTCACATTTTGCCGTTATTGGAAATAACACTCCGTGGGCAATTGTCAACACTTCATATAGCATAATTACTCTCTAAAATAATTATCCAATCTCATTATGACAGATGAATCACTATAGCCATATCCTGGCACAATAAGTTGGGTATTTTAGAATTTTGCTAAAATCTGCTATACTATATGCAGATACACCGGAAGTGACATCCGTGTCCGTACCAACCGGAAGTCAACATCCGGTACTAACCTTGGTATTAAGTAACTATACACACGTAACAGATATCAGGTAGACCACTTCCCTTCTCTAAGCTAACACAGATTAGTTGGTTAGGACTAATACAGGACCAATATAGGAATAGTATTGGAGAAAATGCCCTTACTATGAAGTGTACTATACCACCAGGAGCAATTATTGTTCCAGCACCTCTCACCCAGACCTAGCATTATCCGACTGAGATGTTTTGTGCCTGGGCTATGAATACGACTACCCAACTGGAGGGATCATTTTAACTTATTTTGCTGTTTTATCTTCTAAACGTTTGTTAGTATGTATTTTGTACTTGCACTTATGTCTCAATAAATTACCCTGCACTTGAATTGGGCTGCGCCTGTCTTCTACTTTGTCCTAGTTTATGAATACAATGCCCATACCCACAATGCAGAATACAGGACCAATATAGGAATAGTATTGGAGAAAATGCCCTTACTATGTATACAATGCCCATACCCACAATGCAGTCAACAGGAAGTGGGCGGAGCTTAAAGTTTTGGCGCAAAAATTCAATCTGATTATTGGCTACAATACCCTTTATAAGGACACATTCTCCTAAATAAACTCAGTCTTGATAAAGGCCTGACAGGGGCCGAAACGCGTCGACTGAGTATTGGTAAGCCTATTCCCTTTTATGTACAATTGTGTGAAGTTACCTGCACCATATTTGTCTTTGTATTTTAGGTGGATATCGTTTTTTGGGCCAAACTGGTTCAGTCTTTTAGTACGTTTTTTCACTCCTGTGGACACTACTTCTCCTCCTCTCCCACCCTCAAGGATTATCTACACTGTGGGATCACTACAAGGAATATCCATTTAGGTTTGGGTGACTATTTTTACTATTTGATATTTTTTCACTTTGCCTACACTGCATATTTTTTCTTTTCATTTTTTGTCTTGTTCGCCACAGAATTACAACTCACTATTTTTAAAGACACACTTGTTTTCATCACATTGACTCTGGATTTTTATATTTATATATTTTTATTTTTAACATTCTGGATTTTGAATTTTGGATTTTTTGCACTATTGAACACTTTTGGACACTAGTTATTTGATTTTATATGGTTTAACACCCATTACCCAGTCCCGTGCAATCTCAGTCTAGGACCGTTGAATATCTATTGCTGATTATTTGTTGTCGACATTTTACACATTGTTTGTATAATTTGAACTGTTTTTATCTGTTATTTTATCTCATGGATCCATGATATATATTGTATGTTTTTAAACTGTTATTAAATTTCAACTGTAGTAAACTTGCAGTGCTTTCCCATTTTGCTTTCCCCTTTTGCCTCCGGTTTGGTAGGCGCTTGGGGGGTCCCCTTTCTCACTTGACTTTATTGGTGGTCACTAGGTACACCCCTCCCCCGAGCAAGGGGCTTAGAGTAGGCGCTAGTTCCATCTCCCATTAATTGCACTGGGACAAAAGTAAAGCGGTAGAGGAATTGTAATATCTAAATTCCTCTAATTGTTAGTGCTTTGATTGTTGTTTATCTAATAAGATCATGAAGATGGAATACGATCGTTGTAACTAAACAATAATGACCTACACACAAAGTAATGGTGGTATCTCAGTAAAAAGTTACTACTACCGTTGTTTTCCAGTAACTAAGGATATTGGTATTAAGTCGATATGCACGTTAGGAGTAAGCAATCCTTGTTACTATATGAGGATACTATAACAGCTCAGTAGCGTCTTAGTCAGTGCTGTAGTGTATAATTTTGCACTGCAGTTTGGACGGTCTAAGTGTACCAATGATTATTACCGTGAGATCAAATAACTAAAGAGCTTATTGGAGCATAACGGTCATAGCATTATTTACTGATCATATAAAGATAATCTTATAGTTATTTAATATACATGTATTAACTCTGTTATCCACTAATAGTTTCCTTTGGTCTATATAAGTAACAACCCAAATGTTTAGTCAAGCGTTGTGCTTTATAGTGGATTACCGGTTAATATGCTTAAATAGTGGATGCAGGGGCGAAACTACAGGGGGTGCAGAGTTCGCAGGTGCGACTGGGCTCCTGAGGGTGGGGGCCCAGCTAAAAAAAAAATTTTTTTTTTTTTAAATAAAAAACGTTAACCTACCACTGCCTGCACTGATATCATGTGAGTGTGACATGACTACAGGGGTTAGTGGTTCTGTTTTACCCATTGGTGTTTATGTGTGTGTGTGTATGTATGTGACTGTGTGTGTATTTATGCATGTATGTGTGTTTGTGGAACCAGCAAATTACAGACCTTGTTACTACAGCATGGGGGGCAGGGGGTAAACAGTGTCACTATACAGTACCACTATATACAGTAAGGGGGGCTGGACCATGTCACTGACTACTGTGGTCACTTTATAAAGTACTGGGCGGGTAGGGTCAGGCCAGCCATCTCACCGGCAGATTAAAGACTGTGTCACTAACTCACTATATACAGTACTGGTGGGTTAAACAGTGTCACTATATACAGTAATAGGGGGTCAGACCATCTCACAGACTGTGGGCACAGGGTACCTCCTTTTGCAGACATGTAATCTGATTCACATTTTTTTTTCTGTGTTAAATGTAAAAAAAAAAAAAAATCTATTAAATTCACCTTTTTTTGGAGGGGGAGGGGTGGTGGTGGTGGGGCCCCTTCTTAGATTCTTGCACCTGGGCCCTGTGGTTTCTAGTTACGCCTCTGAGTGGATGCAAGGTTAGTAGCTTTGCAAAATGTACATCTTAACACTCTATTAGTCCCCAGTCCCACCAAAAGTAAAGGTATATTGGATAAAGCTACAAAAGTGGTTATACAAATGTCTCTGTAGTCATAAAACGAATACAAATTATCAGCTATTACGAGACATTAGTCTTGAGTATTGTAACTTGTAACTTTACAAGTTACAATACTTTACAATAGATTATCTTTATATGATCAGTAAATAATGCTATGACCGTTATGCTCCAGTAAGCTCTTTAGTTATTTGATCTCACGGTAATAATCATTGGTACACTTAGACCGTCCAAACTGCAGTGCAAAATTATACACTACAGCACTGACTAAGACGCTACTGAGCTGTTATAGTATCCTCATATAGTAACAAGGATTGCTTACTCCTAACGTGCATAGATATCCTTAGTTACTGGAAAACAACGGTAGTAGTAACTTTTTACTGAGAAGATGACCCGAATATAAATAGGCTTTCCTTAGATAAGATTCAAGTTTCCCATCTAAAGGATCTTTAAAAGAAGTACTATCTAGTAGTACATTTAGCAAGAGTAGAGATAACCCCATCAACTTTGGGGATCTTTTCCCAAAACTCCAATGTAACTGCTGGCAAAGGATACAATTTTTTAAATCTTGAAGGAATAAAAGTACCAGGCCTATTCCATTCCTTAGAAATCATATCAGAAATAGCATCAGGAACTGGAAAAACCTCTGGAGTAACCACAGGAGGTTTATAAACAGAATTTAAACGTTTACTAGTTTTATTATCAAGAGGACTAGTTTCCTCAATATCCAATGTAATCAACACTTTTAATAAAGAATGAATACACTCCATTTTAAATAAATAAGTAGATTTGTCAGTGTCAATATCTGAGGAAGGATATTCTGAATCAGATAGATCCTCATCAGAGAAGGATAATTCCATATGTTGTCAGTCATTTGAAATTTCATCAACTTTATGAGAAGTTTTAAAAGACCTTTTACGTTTATTAGAAGGCGGGATCGCAGACAAAGCCTTCTGAATAGAATCAGCAATAAATTATTTTAAATTCACAGGTATATCTTGTACATTAGATGTTGAAGGAACAGCAACAGGCAATGTACTATGACTGTTGGACACATCTGCTTGTAAAAGTTTATCATGACAACTATTACAAACCACAGCTGGAGATATAATCTCCACAAGTTTACAACAAATGCACTTCGCTTTGGTAGAACTGTTATCAAGCAGCAGGGTTCCAACAATGATTTCTGAGACAGGATCAGATTGAGACAAAAACAACATATAAAGCAAAATTATCAATTTCCTTATATTACAGTTTCAGGAATGGGAAACAAATGCAAACAGCATAGCCTTCTGACAGAGAAAAAAGGCTAGAGGCATATAGGAAATGGGTTTTAAATAATGACTCTCGTCATTGAAGACGCAACCTTGCGAAAGGACTCGGCGTCAACTAAGATGCCGGAAGTGACAAATTTGTGTCATCGAACGTAACTTTGCGCCAAAAATTACACAATATACTTTGGCATTTTGCGCCCTCGCGAGCCTAAAAAAAAGACAATACCCCAGGTAAGAAATAAATTTTTCCCATATATGAAACTGACAGTCTGCAAAAGGAAATATACTGAAAACCTGAATCATGGCAAATATGAGTACAATACATATATTTAGAACTTTATATAAATACATAAAGTGCCAAACCATAGCCGAGTGTCTTAAAGGGACAGTCAAGTAAAAAAAAAAACCCTCATGTTTAAAATAGGGCATGTCATTTTAAACAACTTTCCAATTTACTTTTATCACCAATTTTGCTTTGTTCTTCTGGTATTCTTAGTTGAAAGCTAGGCCTAGGAAGGCTCATATGATAATTGCTAAGCCCTTGAAGGCCGCCTCTAATCACATGCTTTTGTATTTGCTTTTCACAGCAGGGGAGAGCTAGTTCATAGACACTGCACTAATTGGCTAAAATAAAAGTCAATAGATAATAAATAAAATGTCATGTGATCAGGGGGCTGTCAGAAGATGTTTAGATACAAGTTAATCACAGAGGTAAAAAGTGTATTATTATAACTGTGTTGGTTATGCAAAACTGGGAAATGGGTAATAAAGTGATTATCTATCTTTTAAAACAACAAAAATTCTGGTGTTGACTGTCCCTTTAAGTAATAAAAACATACTTACCAAAAGACACCCATCCACATATAGCAGATAGCCAAACCAGTACTGAAACAGTTATCAGTAGAGGTAATGGAATATGAGAGTATATTGTCAATCTGAAAAGGGAGGTAGGAGATTAATCACTACGACCGATAACAGAGAACCAATGGAATAGATCTCCAGTGAGGAAAACCATTGCATTCAATAGGTAATACTCACTTCACATCCCTCTGACATTTACTGTACTCTGAGAGGAATAGGGCTTCAAAATGCTGAGAAGCACATATCAACGTAGAAATCTTAGCACAAACTTACTTCACCACCTCCATAGGAGGCAAAGTTTGTAAAACTGGATTGTGGGTGTGGTGAGGGGTGTATTTATAGGCATTTTGAAGTTTGGGAAACTGCTTCTCCTGGTAGGATTGTATATCCCATATGTCATTAGCTCATGGACTCTTGCCAATTTTCTTACATTTCAATTGGGTAAACATGAAGAAAAAATAAATAAAAAGTCTTTTCAATAGGGTTTCATGAAAACTTATTTTTATTGGTTAGGACTGTCTGTGTTTGAATAACTTTTTTTTCACTGAAATGGCAAAAAATATGTTGTATAATGTGGAGTATAAAGCAGAACTATGAACGTGTCATAGTTTTGTGGCCCTAGGGAAAGGTGGACCTAAAATTGTGTGTTTTGGATGATCACACGTCAAAACAGCCCTCTGGATGAAAGATCAGCGAGCAAACAGATGGTGCAACCCACCGATTTATTTACTTGCGTTTATGATTAATAAGCATGACAATATTGGTAACACACCGGCATCTACCGTCCTTACCACAAACTAGTGGCGCACTCAAAAAACATTTTTTTTTAATCATGCAGTATATCACATTATCTAGCTCGACAGCACTGATCTTCCAAATCGGAACAGGAGTCTGAATGGCATGCAAAAAAAACCCGAACTACATTCTGACAGCACGGGGCGCTCTGTTTTCAAAAGGACACTGGTTTACTGCAGAACTGGCAAACAATGAGTTCATTATAAACCATAACCAAATAATTAGCTTATTAGACGAGCACGCTTATAGAGCATCGCCGTGTGTGTATACATTGGCACGCTTTGCTAGACACGCTATTCCAGCAGTGATTGGGCTACAGTGAGGTAGTAGGGGCGGTCAATAGGGCGGACGCTGGGCGCTCCACCTCCAGGCCGCCGTGTTAGAGCGTTTGGTGTGTGCAGTAGTCCGTCTCATCATGTCTCTCTGTTCAGAACCCGGTTTCTCTAGTGAGGAGGTACTTAACCTGCGTTATCCGCTGCACCGAGCCTGCAGGGACGGGGACCTCGGCTGCCTCCGCACCCTGCTGCAAGGCCCGCCCGGGAACACCGCGCTGCAGCTTGGCAAGGAAGACTCCTGCTACGGCTGGACACCCATACACTGGGCCGCTCACTTCGGAAAGGTGACTAAATGCAGTTTTCAAAACCTGTCCTAGGGTTCATTTTATGGAAGAGCGGGAAACTGGCAGTGGAATTAGGAGGAGCTAGCGCCATTTTGTTTGGAGACTGAGTTACCTGACAAAGAAAAACGGGGCGGGGGCTAGCAGTTGAGAGACAAAGAAAGAAAGGAGGAGATAAATTAGAGGGCGGTGATATATGGGCTAGTTAGTGGAATGGAATAGATTACAAATTGGGCAAGACACGCCTGTTGTGAACTGCGCACACTGTGCTAGAATACAAATAAAAACAGAATACAAATAATTATGTGAGACAAATACGTCTATTCCAGATAAATAATGTTAGCAACCTGAAGAATAGTATAACGTCAGATAAATATATGTCGGGAGTGGCCAACATTTATCCACTTTTTGGGGTGGATAATCATGTCACAAAACCTATTTTCTGAGCCACTGGTTGACTCCTTGTGCTTCCACAGCTTTTTCCGTCTTCAACTATTAAAGGAACACTGAACCCAATTTTTTTCTTTCATGATTCAGATAGAGCAAGCAACTTTCTAATTTACTCCTATTATCAATTTTTCTTCGTTCTCTTGCTATCTTTATTTGAAAAAAAGGCATCTAAGCTTTTTTTCTTGATTCAGTACTCTGGATAGCACTTTTTTTATTGGTGGATGAATGTATCCACCAATCAGCAAGGACAACCCAGGTTGTTCACCAGAAATGGGCCGGCATCTAAACTTACATTCTTGCATTTCAAATAAAGATACCAAGAGAATAAAGAACATTTGATAATAGGAGTAAATTAGAAAGTTGCTTAAAATGTCATGCTCTATCTGAATCATGAAAGAAAACATTTGGGTTCAGTGTCCCTTTAAAGTGATGCAACAAATAAAAAGGATATCGTGTGTCAACGACGTGGAAAATTCCCAAAACCACGGTATCTCTAAATATAAAAAATTGAACAAATGAATCCTTTTTATTTGTTGCATCACATTTTTTGTTTAACATTGTGCTTATTAGTTATCTCTCATTATTTCAACTGTTAAAGTGACAATAAAGCAAAAATTAAAACATTAATCAGACTGAGCATGCAATTGTAAACAATTTTAAAAAGTACTTCTATTATCAAGTTTGTTGTATTGGTATCCTTTGTAGAAGAGTGACCTAGGTTTATAAGCTCAGGTGTGTGCACGTCTAGCAGACTATAGCAGCATTTGCCACTATGTATAACATTGTTAAAAATATTGAGAAAAAAACACTGCAGCCAGGTGGCTATGCATTCTTAGGACATCACCTAGGATTACTTTTTAACCCTTTAAGGACACAGCTTTCAGTTTGCTCAATTGTTTTATGACGGAAAAATTCCGTCATATGTCCTTAAGTGTTTTCAACTACACAAAATTGATAATAGTAGTAAATTGGAAGTTGTTTAAAATGCCATTATCTTCTGTCCTTTTAAGGTTAAATATGAGACAACCCTGCTCTTAAAGAAACAGTCTAGTCCAAAACAAAGTTTCGTTATTCAGATAGGCCTAGGGCATATAATTTTAAACAATTTACTTCTATCACCAATTTTGCTTTGTTCCCTCTTGGTATTCTTAGTTGAAAACTAAATCTAGGAGGTTCATATGCTAATTTCTAAGTCTTTGAAGGGCGCCTCTTAGCTCATTGCATTTTTAGTTTTTCACCACTAGAGGGTGTTAGTTCATGTGTTTCATAGAGATAACACTGTGCTCACGCACGTGGAGTTCCTAGGAGCCTGCACTGATTGGCTTAAATGCAAGTCTGTCAAAAGAACTGAAATAAGGGGCAGTTTGTAGAGGCTTAGATACAAGATAATCACAGAGGTAAAAAGTGTATTAATATAACTGTTGGTTATGCAAAACTAGGGAATCCTGGAATAAAGGGATTATCTTTTTAAACAATAAATATTCTAATATTCTGGTGTAGACTGTCTGAGGTACTTTCACAGCCTTAGTCATTCAGCTCTGTAGGAGGATTTGGAATTGGCAGAGCTTTTGAATTGTTTGTAAGTGTCTCGGTCTGCTGTTTGCGCAGTTACCTCATGTGAGTGTACTTCTTATACTTTGTCCATTTTAGGTTCTGCACCATGATATATTTTTAGGATGTAGCTGGTTTATACAATATACAGAAATTTGAAGGAAACAAAGGTTCCTTAAAGGGACACTGTACCCAAAAATTGTATTTCGTGATTCAGATTCAGCATGAAATTTTAAGGAAATTTCGAATTTATTCCTATTATCAAATTTTATTCATTATCTTGGTATCTTTATTTGAAATGCAAGAATGTAAGTTTAGATACCGGCCCATTTTTGGTGAACAACCTGAGTTGTCCTTGCTGATTGGTGGATAAATTCATCCACCAATAAAAAAAGTTCTGTCCAGAGTACTAAAACAAAAAAAGCTTAGATGCCTTCTTTTTCAAATAATGATAGCAAGAGAACGAAGAAAAATTGATAATAGGAGTAAATTAGAAAGTTGCTTAAAATTGCATGCTCTTTCTGAATTACAAAATAAAAAATTTGGGTTCAGTGTCCCTTTAAGTTGTTTGGCTTTTCATGGGAAAGTAAGAAATAACTTTTATTCAAAAGTAAGGTGTTGCAGCAAAAGCAATCAAAATTATTATATAGCAAATTTTTATTTTTAACACCCGATTTAAAAGGGCAGAAGCCTCTCATTTTAAACCACATCGACATAGGTACTATGTCACAGGGTACTTAACCTAGCGTACCCTGTTGCTTTAATACCTATGTCTAATCTTCTGCCTCCTGCTGCGGTCCCGGCTGTCAGCTTTGACAGTGGAAATTGTATCCACCGGCAGAAGGCTTTTGTCTTCATATGGTAAGGGAGCACTGATTGTTACCTTTCCTGTATGACAACAGATCGAGTGTCACTGTCTGCATTGACTTGCGATGATTCCATGGATGGTGTGACAGGGAAAGGGGCGGGTGGCGCTTTGCAAAAGGGGGAGGAAGGGGGCTACCCTACCTACAGAAAAAAGGATTTAGTGAGGGGGAGGGATGGGTTCCCTACACAGAGAAATTGGCGGGGGGATCGCTACACTACAAATATATTAGAATATATATATATATATCACCAACGCGCGCGCACACACATATATGTATATTTAAAAAAAAAAAATCTATAAAGTGGGTCTGGCGGCACATAAGTGTGTGTGTGTGTGGGGTTATACAGAAATGGGCAGGGGGTATGAATTAAAAATGGTGTCCCTAAACTGCAGACTGCCAGTACTTAAAGGGATACTAAACCCAATTTTTTTTCTTTCAAGATTCAAATAGAGCATGCAATTTTAAGCAACTTTCTCTGTTTTCTTTGGTTTTTTTTTAATCTCTATTTGAAAAAGCAGGAATGTAATTTTACGAGCCATTCCATCTTTGGTTCAGCACCTGGGTAGCGTTTGCTGATTGGTGGCTAAATGTAGCCACCATTTAGCAAGCGCTACCCAGGGTGCTGAACCAAAAATGGGCCGGCTCGTAAGCTTACATTCCTGCTTTCTTTTTTTTTTTTTTTTAATAAAGATACAAAGAGAACAAAGAAAATATTAAAATAGGAGTAAATTAAAAAGTTACTTAAAATTGCATGATCTTTCTGTATCATGAAAGAAAACAATGGGTTCAGTATCCCTTTTTTAAGATGGTGCTGACCAGTGAGAGGTGAGGGAGGGAAGAGTTCTATTTGGAATAGATCAAGAAATGGGAGGTGTGAGGGTAAACTCTACATCAGTGATTTTTAACTTTATCATTTTTTTTTTACATTAAAAAAAATCCTGCGGCACACCACCATCCCAAAGTGTGTGTATATATATATATATATATATATATATATATATATATATATATATATATATATATATATATATATATATATATATATATATATATATATATATATATATATATATATATATATATATATTTTATATACTTTATCCTAGATGTCCAAAGCAAAACGTTTCCATTTTTATCACTCTTTCCTTCAAGACTTTTTTTCTTCTATGATAGTTCAGGTTTATCAGCCTCACTACTATAAATTACAGCCACTTGTACTGCAAGCTTGCATTCTTTGTTTTGCCAGCGCTGTACATTAGCATGTATTAACATTAACTCCACAGTTTAGAATCATTGTGCATTAGCAGGAAATACAGCAAAGTGCTTGACTTAGTAGCTTTGTACCCAGTCAACCATCTAAGGTTGTGAAGTCTTCTGCCATCAGAAGTAATCTGGTGGTGCACTACATGACATGACCAAGTAAATAAATCAACTCCAGATCTGACTAGAGATTTAAGGCTCCTGATAAGTGACATAATTGGGAAACTGGTATCACTTTATCACGTCCATCCATTGGATTAACCATTTTTTAACAGTGTCGTTATTAATAAATGTGGTTGATAAGACTTGCACAGCCACTATTGGCTTTAAAAAGCTGGTTTCAGAAGATAAAGATAATACAGTTTTAATACATTTTTTTTAAAAATGGAATATGTTTGTTACTCCTTTAGATTATTGTGTCATTGTGCACTGCTGGGGCCCCATTTAAGACCACTGCCACCTCAAGGCTCCTGTAGTTAAATCATCCCTTTCAGATCTGACCGTAATGATTGACAAGCCCTGCTTTCAGATAAAGGCTACCCAATAGCAGGGGCATGGCTGCAGAACCTTGTCCATCTGAGCTCTAATAAATGTGCTTATGTTAGGGGGCACTGATGGTGAGTTTGTAAAACCAAGGGAGTAGTGGCCTGAAAAATTGTGGGAACCGCTGCTCTATCTGAATCATGAAATATTTTTTTTGCGTTTCATGTCCCTTTAAGGGAAGCATATATATGTATGCCTATTACACACACAAATAATATTTTTCTAAAAATGTCCAGTGGCACAGGGCCAGATTTAGAGAAGGTTGCAGGGTATCCTTTAACTGTTGTTACCTCTCCAGAGGGCCACTTTGCCCACCCACTAGAAATCCCCAAAGCCCACATTTTCCTGGGGCCACACAAACCACAGCTTACATTCTTAGTTCTGCTTTTTCCAAGGGGCCACACAAACTAGTACAGAGGGCCACCTTTTGACCATCATTGCTCTAAGCTGTACAAGGGGAGAGCTATGAGCTGCATAATAGTCTCTGTAGCACCACTAGCAGTGAGGAAATACCTCTTCTTTTGGATGCTACCTTACTTCATGTAATGCTGTTGTGTGCCAGTTGAAATATTGCATGGTTATTTGGACTAAGGAGGAACCTCAGGTCTCTTTATTCTGACACTAGTGAGGGACATATTTTCTATCTCAGGGCATAAACCCAACTAGGCAAAGAGCATATCATTCACATTTATTAGGTCTTGTCTGTTTTAAAAGCTGTCTCTTGTATTTGTTATTTTGAAAACATTGTGAACTTCTTGTTAACTTCAAAATAAACAACTTCAACTGCATCTAGTTTTTATACAATATATATTTTTACTGTGTTCAAATAGTGCCCTTTTATATACATGAAATACAAGATTTTCCCTTTGATTTTTTTTTTTACTTTTGCACTCACTGCTTTAGCTGGAAGGATGTTTCTTGTAGTTAGCATGTTTTCGTCCCTTTTTTTTCCATTTTGTAAAGTAGTGATTTCTTGCTGAACTAATTACTTTTGTTTTCACATTGTAGTTGGAGTGTCTTATCCAGCTGGTGCGAGCAGGATGTTCTGTCAATGCAAGTACGACTCGATTTTCCCAGACCCCAGCACATATTGCTGCTTTTGGAGGTCATCCCCAGTGCTTGACATGGTTAATTCAAGCTGGTGCAGTTATAAATAAGCAAGTAAGCAGTTTCAGAATGTATGTGTTATTTTATGACAGTCATTGCCCTATATTTATCTTTAAAGGGCCATAATAATTGAAAAATTACATGTTCTATTATAAATACTATAGGTTGAACCCCAGTAAAGAAGTTAAACACACAGTAGGAATGCCGCTCGAGACTTTACAGGGTTTAAACACACAGTAGTGCAGAGTCAATAGTCTTAAAATGACATGCTCTAATGAATTACAGCAGGTAATTGTAAATAGAAATATACAACCATTTTAATATTGGCTGAGCATTATTGAAATTTATTTTGTTTACTTTTTAGTAAAGCTAATTTTGTCTTGCAGCATTGCTTAAAGGGACATTAAATGCTTTGAGATGGTAATATAAAATAACTCGTGTTCATGTGTGTGTTTTATATATATAAAACAACTCTACAATATACTTTATTTATTTTGTCCCCTTTACCTGTAATTCTTTTTAAAATTTGTGAGCTTTTTAGGTCCTGTTAGAAATGGAAGTGCTTATATTCCACATAGTCATTGGCTGCACACTCTAGTGACCTATTTATAAATCTCCCTAATTGGCCACAGCAGAGAAACATGGTATCTTCCATTGTTTTATAGACCCTAAAACTTTTTACACTTATTTTGTCAATAGTTATACAACTAATGAAACTTAAATGCATCTACATGTTGTTCTCAGACTAATCTTGTCTTTGACTGCATTATTCTATCTAGCATTTATTTAATGTTTAATGTCCCTTTAAAGGGACATAATACTCATATGGTAAATCACTTGAAACTGATGCAGTATAGCTGTAAAAAGCTGACAGGAAAATATCACCTGAGCATCTCTATGTAAAAAAGGAAGATATTTTACTTCACAATTTCCTCAGCTCAGCAGAGTAAGTTATGTGTAAAAAGTTATAATTCAGCTGCTGCTCAGCTGCAGGTAAAAAATGAAGAAATGAACAGCAGCCAATCAGCATCAACAGTGCTGAGGTCATGAACTCTTTTACTGTGATCTCATGAGATTTCACTTAACTCTCATGAGATTTCATTGTAAACTTCCTTAAGCTGAATAGGGATATAAGATGAGAGTGCACATAAGCTCGCTCCTTCTGTTGTCCCGGGGCAGACATACTAATTTGCTGCTTAGAAGTCCTTTACAATGGGATGTGGCTACTGAGAAACTTTTGAGGTAAAATATCTATCTTTTTTACATAGAGATGTTCAGGTGATATTTTCTAGTCAGCTTTTTTTACAGCTATACTGCATCACTTTCAAGTGTTTAAACATTTGGGTATTATGGCCATTTAAGTTAGTAGGTTTTCCAGCATGACATTTTACACATTGTTGCCCCTCTAGAATTTTGCCCATTATATCTAAATGTAAGGCCCTTTTGAGTCACTGTGCTGATGACAATAATCAAATTTTTTTTTTTAAATGTTGTGTACAGCATGCAACTAACCCCTGTTACTAGGGTTGCCACCTCAGTCATGTTTTTTAGACACTTATGAGTTACACATGCTGCAGGATGTCCAGGGAGGAGTTTAAATAGTGCTGACAAGAAACAAAGTACATGTTCCTTCCTGTACACCCTGCAGCATGTGTAACTCATAAGTGTCTAGGAAAACATGGCTGAGGTGGCAACCCTACCTGTTATACATGTTCCTGACATTATATTTGGGGGAGGGGGGGCATTTTATATGTTTGACACCCTCTCCCTGGAAACATTTGAGGTCACCCTGGATTGTACATCCACATTAATGGCGGAGCCTTCCAGCACTACGAGATCTCTCGCAAGATCCTAGACAAACAAATTTTGCTATACTTCTTCTTTAAGGGGTGTTCTCTGCATTTCTGTATGTGAAGGACACACACACCCCATGCAATATAGCACAGCATGACCTGAGTTTTGTTACAGTAAAGGCTGTGACACACTGCAAGTGATGCAGCGTGACGCAGCTGCTTCGCACCGCACCGCATCGCTTCTGAAGTTCAAATATTTAATCTCTTGAGTGCTCAGCTACGCGACCTGAAGCAGCAGAGTGCTCAGAGATGAAAAGGCAGGACACACTGAGTGTGCACAGCCGCATCTACATGCTGCGTGCCGCTCCGCTTGCAGTGTGTCACAGCCTTTACACTTTGTGCTTTGTATTTTGTATTTCATATTAATTTACTCTACGGATTGGGTCTTTTTAGCATGATTACATTTAAAGGACTAGTAAACTCATGCTTTAGGTTAAAATTTGAAAGCGTTACCAGCAGATAGTGTACAATTACATGTTGATTGATAGTAATATTTCATATGAACTAAACTGAAAATTTGCATAAATGTAGTTTAGAATGTTTGCTCAAATTTTCCACCACTGCAACCTGACCACCCATGTTCAGAGAGGGTTTTCCTATAACTTCATTGACAGATCCATATAGCCACCAATAGTAATATATTACAGCTTTGTGCACCTGCTCGCGTGTGATCACACCAAGAAGTGTATCACAGCAGAGTGCACGTTAGCACAGAAAAGGGAACAGCTCAGCTAGATTGTCAGTAAAACTGAAGCTGTTCACTTTCTAGTGCGGCTGCAAAGCACAGTGATAATATAATTATTGTAGTCTAGTGACTTTCAGACACATATAAATAAAATAAGATATTTGCAAAATTAAATCATTAGGGCTGCAACTAACTATTATTTTCATTATCGATTAATCGGATAAAAAAATAATTTTTTCCTATATTTGAAATAAAATCCACATACTGAGTGTTACAAATATAAACTTTAGATTTAAACTTTACAACTTTACATTAACACAACTATTGGTCCAATTTTTTTAAGCAGCAGAACACAGTAGACTATCACTGTTTAACATTCTGTTATTCACTCTTTCAGAAACTTTGCATTGAAATGCAAAAATGTCACCATGCCCACATGCTCCTGTCTGAGGCTCGCTCTCTGTTTGCAGCTATTTTGCCTGCAGCAGAGAAGAGGCACTCAGATGGTGTTGAGGTGTCTGAGATGCATAAGTAGAGTTTTGCCAATTTCACCAAGGTGGGCTATTTATCTTTGTTAGCTCTCCACCAATGCAAGGGGCCTCTAAACAAAGTAAGCCTTGACTTCATTATGACATCAAAAAATATCTTGAATATCTAAATGCAATGGAAAACAACCAGCTATAAGGTTAGGGAAAACCATATTTAGTCCACTCTTAAACTAACAGATATATACTTACAGAGGTTGAATTTGGTACATATTCCATCAATTAAAAATATAGAAGGGGAAAAAAAAGAGAGGTAACAGGACACAGCCTCACACAAATATCTATAGAGTACATATAATTAGCAATAGCAAGAGATCCGCTAATAATTGTGCAAACAGGTAATAGTGACATCAATTCATATAACAAATCCCATCAATCTAGGGCTAGGTGTAAATAACAAGCTGGGCACTATATCATGCAAAGCATAGTCCCAAATCACTTGATTTAATATAAACAATCCAAATGATGACTCCTATTTTATTCCTTTAGGCTAAGGGCATAACCATAAAACAATACCATGTGCAGGAGCTCATTGAAGTAAAGTAGCTGGTGCTGTGCGCAAACCAACTAATTGCAAACCAACTGATCGATTATGATATTTGTTGCCAACTATTTTCATAATCGATTATGACGATTAGTTGTTGCAGCTCTATAAATCATACACTTATTTGATGGCATACAGTTTCACAGTAAGACACCTACAGTGTAGTAATGTAAGTCTAGAAGTGTCATGACTTGGTGTCGGATAGAACACTTTTTCAGCTAAGGGACAGTCATTTTAATTTGTAAATGTATTAGATGACCCTATTTTGTTTTGTGAAAAATAAGCGTTGTTGGTGCTTTCAGAGGTCCCAGTTCTGGGAACACTGCACTCACTCCTGTCTTATGTGCACAGTATGCCCAGCTAGGTGCTCATTCACGCTTTGCTGAACATCAAATAAGTGAGGATTGGTTGACAACATTAGATTTACTGATTTTTATTAGAAACACAGAATATTGAGTGTTTATTTTTTATTAAGGCCAGTGGGGTCATGATGTACTACTCTTGTGAAGAATAAAGTAAGATCATTTTTTATTGACATGTCCTGTGGTGTTGTGGAATTTGGTTTGGAGTGGGTTTCTCTCTTACATTTTAATATGTTTAGATCCAGAAGTGATTTTACAAATTCTGATTATGTTTTGAAAGTCTCTGTGCAACTTTAACAAATTAGGAACATACATATATATATTTGTGTATATTTTACAAATTACATTGCAATTTGTCTTTGCTCTATTGTAAACTATAGTTGACAGCTTTAGAAAGTGGGAAGGACAGGGAGGTTCCTTGGGCTGAACATGGGAGTTCCCAGGGTATGTCTGAAGGTCTGTCACTGTTCTTGTAAAATGCTGTAAGCATTTTATTCAAGTTGGTCTCACTGAATTATCTTGTCGGCTGTATGCAGGGGAAGTTTGCATAAAATTCACAATACTTATTTTACTGACCGAAAAGTAATATAAACTAAATTTTAGAGACAAAAGCAAGTTACATTATAGTGAAGGCATTTCGGTTTAAACTGTATTGGCTGCAAACTAAGACTTTCGTCAAGATTTATGACGAGGTGAATGTCTTAATCAGTTGCCCTACAACTGATATTTATGAAGCAGCAGATTAAACTGCTGCTTCATAATCTTTCTCCTCCAAACTGGAGTTGGTGGATGAAAATCACCTCGGATTCATTAGACCGGGTTGATTGACAAGCCCCACTCTCACGCAATTGGTTGCATGAGGGTAGGGGGTTGGCATTGCGCGAGTGTTCTCTAATGCTATGATAAATATGGGGAACATATCTGCCCCATAATTTTACGACCAAGTGTAGACCGGTTCATAACTTGTGAATCCTATCTACTCTCAGATTGATAAATCTTGCCCTTTATATCACTTCCAGGTGTTCTCTTAACTTTTTTCTCCCCTATAAAATTCTGTATTCCAGAGAGCCTCATTACTTTCTATGGAAGGCATCTCTTCTCTCTCTGCGACTTCCAGGTTCTGCCCCTCTCTTCTATAAGGTACAACGAGTCCATGGATTCATCCTTTACTTGTGGGATATTATCGTCCTGCTAACAGGAAGTGGCAAAGAGCACCACAGCAGAGCTGTCTATATAGCTCCTCCCTTAGCTCCACCCCAGTCATTCTCTTTGCCTACTCTAAGTACTAGGAAGGGTAAAGTGAAAGAGGTGATAAAATATTAGTTTTTACTTTCTTCAAGCAAGAGTTTTTTTGTTTTAAATGGTACCGGTGTGTACTATTTACTCTCAGGCAGCAGATGGATGAAGACTTCTGCCTGGAGGAGGATGATCTTAGCATTTGTAACTAAGATCCAGTGCTGTTCCCACAGAGGCTGAGGAGTATAGGAAACTTCAGTGTGAGGAACGTTTTCATGCTATATAGCAGTGAGGTATGTTCAGTCATTTTTTCTGGAGAGACTGTGTATTTCAGAAAGGCTGACGGTATCCCCATGAGGGTAAGGGTAAGCAGTAATCCTAAGAGCTATAGAAAGGCATTACTAAGCTTGCATAAGGGGCTAATTAAAAAATGGTTGACACTGGTTTTTGAATGTTTGTGGGCAAACGTTTTATGAACTGGGAGTGCTATTAACTTTTTGTGGGCAATAACGTTTTTGTTGGCAACTTTATTGAGGGTACACTTGGCTTATTTCTCTTGTAAGGTGTATCCAGTCCACGGATTCATCCATTACTTGTACTTGTGGGATATTCTCCTTCCCAACAGGAAGCTGCAAGAGGATCACCCACAGCAGAGCTGTCTATATAGCTCCTCCCCTAACTGCCACCTCCCAGTCATTCTCTTGCAGCTCTCGACAAGGGAAGCAGCTAGAGAGATGTGGTGCATTAATGTAGTTTATCTTCAATCAAAAGTTTGTTATTTTCAAATGGTACCGGAGTTGTACTATTTTAGCCTCAGGCAGAAAGTTGAAGAAGAGTCTGCCTGTGGTCTTTGATGATCTTAGCAGGTTGTAACTAAGATCCATTGCTGTTCTCACACATAACTGAAGAGATGGGTAACTTCAGCTGGGGGAATAGCGTGCAGGGTCTCCTGCTCTGAGGTATGTGCAGTTTTAAGATTTTTCTAGAGAAATGATAAGCTAGAAAATGCTGACAATACCGGATTTATTTAAGGTAAGCCTGATTACAGTGATTTAATAACGACTGGTATCATGCTTGCTGTAAAGGGTAATATTTTTATTATTTACTCACATTACTGAATAGATATAACGTTTGCTTGAGGTGTATAACAGTTTATTTCATATTGGTGATAAAACTTTATTCTGGGGCCCAGTTTTTCCACATGGCTGACTAGATTTTGCCTAGGGAAAGTTTTTTTTAAGGCCCTCTCACTGTGAGTACAGGTTGGGAGGGGCCTATTTTCCATTAGTTTTTGCAGCTTGAGACATTCAGCTTCCCTGAAGGAGTCCCCTGAACATATAGGACCTCTCTAAGGGGTTTTTGTGCCTTCCAAAGTCGTCGTATGGGCAGGTAGGGCCACAGTAGAGCTGTGGCAGTTTGTTGTGACTGTTTAAAAACGTTTATCGTTTTTTTTTTTTATCCGGTTTTGAAACTAAGGGGTTAATCATCCATTTGCAAGTGGGTGCAATGCTCTTTCAGCTTATTATACACACTGTAAAAATGTTGTAATATTTACTGCTTTTTTTCACTGTTTTAGCAGTTTCTGTGATTGTTTTTTTTCTCTTAAAGGCACAGTACCGTTTTTATTTTTTGCTTGTTCAGTTATTAAAGTGTTTTCCAAGCTTGCTGGTCTCTTTACTAGTCTGTTTAAACATGTCTTACATAGAGGAAACTCATTGTTCATTCTGTTTAGAAGCCATTGTGGAACCCCCTCTTAGAATGTGTACCAAATGCACTGATTTTACTATAGATTACAAAGACCATATTCTGGCTTAAAAAATTTATCACCAGAAGAAATTGACATGGAGGAAGTTATGCCGTCTAACTCTCCCAACGTGTCAGATCCTATAAATCCTGCTCAGGGGACGCCAAGTACATCTAGCGCGCCCATTGCGTATACCTTGCAAGACATGGCGGCAGTTATGAATCATGTGTAGTGTGATAGGAGCGCCTAAAGGTGGATTCCTGCTGCTAAAAAAGTTCTTCCCTCAAAGAGAACTAAATGGTGGATAAGAAGAAAAAATGGGGTTTATTTAGCAGCGCTAAAAAAAAAAAAAGTACATCTAGCGCCAAGTACATCTAGCGCGCCCATTGCGTATACCTTGCAAGACATGGCGGCAGTTATGAATCATACCCTTACAGAAGTATTATCTAAACTGCCAGGATTGTAAGGAAAGCGAGACAGCTCTGGGACTAGAATAAATACAGAGCTCTCTGACGCTTTAGTAGCTATCTCTGATACACCCTCACAATATAATGAAGCTGAAGCAGGGGAGCTTCAATCTGTGGGTGATTTTTCTGATTCAGGGAAGATACTTCAATCTGATTCTGATATGTCTACATTTAAATTTAAGCTTGAACACCTCCGCGTATTGCTCAGGGAGGTTTTAGCAACTCTGGACGACTGTGACACTATTGTAGTCCCAGAGAAATTATGTAGATTGGATAAATACTATGCAGTACCTACTTACACTGATGTTTTTCCAATCCCTAAAAGGTTTTCTGAAATTATTACTAAGGAATGGTATAGACCAGGTGTACCATTCTCTCCCCCTCCTGTTTTTAAAAAGATGTTTCCTATAGACGCTGCTACACGGGACTTATGGCAGACGGTCCCTAAGGTGGAGGGAGCAGTTTCTACTCTAGCTAAGCGTACCACTATCCCTGTCGAGGACAGTTGTGCTTTTCTAGATCCAATGGATAAAAAATTAGAGGGTCACCTTAAGAAAATTTTTATTCAACAAGGTTTTATTCTCTAGCCTCTTGCATGCATTGCCCCAGTCACTGCTGCCACGGATGTCTGGTTTGAGTCCCTAGAGGAGGCTCTACAGGTTGAAACCCGGTTGGAAGATATTATTGACAAGCTTAGGGCCCTTAAGCTAGCCAATTCATTTGTTTCTGATGCCGTTGTTCATTTAACCAAGCTAACGGCTAAAAATTCAGGTTTTGCTATTCAGGCGCGTAGGGCGCTATGGCTTAAATCCTGGTCAGCTGACGTGACTTCAAAGTCTAAACTTCTCAACATTCCCTTCAAAGGACAGATCCTATTCGGGCCTGGACTGAAGGAGATAATTTCTGACATCACTGGAGGAAAAGGTCACACCCTTCCTCAAGACAGGTCCAACAAATTAAGGACTAAACAGTCTAGTTTTCGGCCCTTTCGAAACTTCAAGAGTGGCGCAGCTTCAACTTCCTCTAAGGATCCCTGGGCATTGGAAATTGTGTCCAAGGGTTATCTTCTGGAATTCAAAACCTCTCCCCCAAAAGGGAGATTTCATCTCTCACTTTAATCTGCAAACCAGATAAAGAGAGAAGCATTCTTACATTGTGTTCAAGACCTCCTAGTTATGGGAGTGATCCACCCAGTTCCGCAGGAGGGACAGGGCTTTTATTCAAATCTGTTTGTTGTTCCCAAGAAAGAGGGAACATTCAGACCAATCTTAGATCTCAAGATCTTAAACAAATTTCTCAGGGTCCCATCCTTCAAGATGGAGACTATTCAAACCATCCTTCCTATGATCCAGGAGGGTCAATACAGGCACTACCAGTTTGTGGCTCTTCCCTTCGGGTTGGCCACGGCACAGAGAATCTTTACAAAGGTTCTAGGGTCCCTTCTAGCGGTCCTAAGGCCGTGGGCTATAGCAGTAGCCCCTTACTCAGACGACATTCTGATACAGGCGTCGACTTTTCAAGTTGCCAGGTCTCACACGGGCATTGTTCTGGCATTTCTGAGGTCGCATGGGTGGAAAGTGAACGAAGAAAAAAGTTCTCTATCCCCTCTCACAAGAGTTTCCTTCCTAGGAACTCTGATAGATTCTGTAGAAATGAAGATTTACCTGACAGAGGTCAGGTTGTCAAAACTTCTAAATTCCTGCCGTATTCTTTATTCTACTTCTCGCCCTTCAGTAGCTCAGTGTATGGAAGTAATCGGCTTAATGGTAGCGGCAATGGACATAGTGCCGTTTGCCCGCCTACATCTCAGACCGCTGCAACTCTGCATGCTCAGTCAGTGGAATGGGGATTACACAGATTTGTCCCCTCTACTAAATCTGGATCAAGAGACCAGGGATTCTCTTCTCTGGTGGTTATCTCGGGTCCATCTGTCAAGGGTATGACCTTCCGCAAGCCAGATTGGACAATAGTAACGACAGATGTCAGCCTTCTGGGCTGGGGTGCAGTCTGGAACTCCCTGAAGGCTCAGGGCTTGTGGACTTAGGAGGAGACACTCCTTCGGATAAACATTCTGGAACTAAGAGCGATATTCAATGCTCTTCAGGCTTGGCCTCAGCTAGCTGCGGTCAGGTTCATCAGATTTCAGTCGGACAACATCACGACTGTAGCTTACATCAACCATCAAGGGGGAACAACGAGTTCCCTAGCAATGTTGGAGGTTTCAAAAATAATTCTATGGGCAGAGGTTCACTCTTGCCATCTATCAGCTATCCATATCCCAGGAGTAGAGAACTGGGAGGCAGATTTTCTAAGTCGGCAGAATTTTCATCCGGGGGAGTGGGAACTCCATCCGGAGGTGTTTGCACAGTTGATTCAACTTTGGGGCAAACTGGATCTCATGGCGTCTCATCAGAACGCCAAGCTTCCTTGTTACGGGTTCAGGTCCAGGGAACCCAAGGCAGCGCTGATAGGTGCTCTAGCAGCGCCTTGGTCTTTCAACCTGGCTTATGTGTTTCCACCGTTTCCTCTGCTCCCTCCTCTGATTGCCAAGATCAAGCAAGAGAGAGCTTCGGTGATTTTGATAGCTCCTGCGTGGCCACCCAGGACTTGGTACGCAGATCTGGTGGACATGTCATCCTTTCCACCTTGGACTCTGCCGCTGAAGCAGGACCTTCTACTTCAAGGTCCCTTCAAACATCCAAATCTAATTTTTCTGCGTCTCTGCTTGGAGATTGAACGCTTGATTTTGTCAAAACGTGGTTTTTCCGAGTCGGTCATTGATACCTTAATTCAGGCTCGAAAGCCTGTCACCAGGAAAATCTATCATAAGATATGGTGTAGATATCTTCATTGGTGTGAATCCAAGGGTTACTCATAGAGTTAAAGTCGGGATTCCCAGGATATTGTCTTTTCTCCAAGAAGGATTGGAGAAGGGATTGTCAGCTAGTTCCTTAAAGGGACAGATTTCTGCTCTGTCTATTCTTTTGCACAAGCGTCTGGCGGATGTTCCAGACGTTCAGGCGTTTTGTCAGGCTTTGGTTAGAATCAAGCCTGTGTTTAAACCTGTTGCTCCGCCATGGAGTTTAAATTTAGTTCTTCAAGGGGTTCCGTTTGAACCTCTGCATTCCATAGATATCAAGCTTTTATCTTGGAAAGTTCTGTTCTTGGTAGTTATCTCTTCGGCTCGAAGAGTTTCAGAGTTATTTGCCTTGCAGTGTGATTCCCCTTATCTGATCTTCCATGCAGATAAGGTAATTTTGCGTACCAAACCTGGGTTTCTTCCTAAGGTGGTATCCAATAAGAATATCAATCAAGAGATTGTTGTTCCGTCACCGTGTCCTATTCCTTCTTCAAAGAAGGAACGTCTATTACACAATCTTGACGTGGTTCGTGCTTTAAAGTTTTATTTACAAGCTACTAAAGATTTTCTTCAAACATCTGCATTGTTTGTTGTCTACTCTGGACAGAGGAAAGGCCAAAAGGCTTCAGCAACTTCTCTTTCTTTTTGGTTAAGAAGTATAATCCGCTTAGCTTATGAGACTGCTGGCCAGCAGCCTCCGGTAAGAATTACAGCTCATTCCACTAGAGCGGTGGCTTCCACATGGGCCTTTAAAAATGAGACTTCTGTTGAACAGATTTGTAAGGCGGCGACTTGGTCTTCGCTTCATACTTTTTCTAAATTCTACAAATTTGATACTTTTGCTTCTTCAGAGGCTATTTTTGGGAGAAAGGTCTTACAGGCAGTGGTGCCTTCCTTTTAAGCGCCTGCCTTGTCCCTCCCTTCATCCGTGTCCTATAGCTTTGGTATTGGTATCCCACAAGTAATGGATGAATCCGTGGACTGGATACACCTTACAAGAGAAAACAAAATTTATGCTTACCTGATAAATTTATTTCTCTTGTGGTGTATCCAGTCCACGGCCCACCCTGTCATTTTAAGGCAGGTGTTTTTTAATTTTTAAACTACAGTCACCACTGCACCCTATAGTTTCTCCTTTCTCTTGCTTGTCTTCGGTCGAATGACTGGGAGGTGGCAGTTAGGGGAGGAGCTATATAGACAGCTCTGCTGTGGGTGATCCTCTTGCAGCTTCCTGTTGGGAAGGAGAATATCCCACAAGTAATGGATGAATCCGTGGACTGAATACACCACAAGAGAAATAAATTTATCAGGTAAACATAAATTTTGTTTTTTTAGGTCTCAGAACCCACATGGCTAGTTTAAAACCGCTCTGGTGCGGTTCTTTGAGGCTGTAGAGACATCATTTTCGCGCCTCAGATGCGCAGTTGTTTTCACGCAGCAAGCTCCAACTCCTGAGGGCCCTTGTGGATATTTTGCGCCAAATCGAAGCTTTAACTCCATAATTACTATCCCTGAGGGCAGGTAGGCGCCACAGCAGGGCTGTGGCAAGGTGCTGGGAGTGTTTTTTTCCGGATTTAGGCCTTAAGTCAATCCTTTTTGCACAATAAACGGTTAAATGTAAAATTTTCTTGTGGGGCAAACTTAACTACACATATTGAGTCTGCTATCAAAAATTTGGAGCATTTTAAAGCAGTTTTGCAGAACGTGTATGCTTTTTTTTCTCTTAAAGGCACAGTACCGTTTTTTTAAGATTGTTTTTTTTTTTTTTCACTAAATAAAGTGTTTTCATGCTTGTTTGTAGTCATTACTAGCCTGTTCAACATGTCTGACATTGAGGAAAGTCATTGTTCAATATGTTTAGAAGCCATTGTGGAACCCCCACTTAGAATGTGTCCCTCATGCACTGAAAGGTCAATAAATTGCAAAGAACATATTTTAGCTACTAAAAGTATGTCGCAGGATGATTCTCAGTCAGAAGGGAATCAGGTTATGCCATCTAATTCTCCCCAAGTATCACAACCAGTAACGCCTGCACAAGCGACACCAAGTACTTCTAGTGCGTCTAATTCTTTCACCCTGCAAGATATGGCCGCAGTTATGAATACTACCCTCACAGAGGTTTTATCTAAGCTGCCTGGGTTGCAGGGGAAGCGCAGTAGGTCTGGTGTGAGAACAAATGCTGAGCCCTCTGACGCTTTATTAGCCATATCCGATGTACCCTCACAATGTTCTGAGTTGGGGGTGAGGGATTTGCTGTCTGAGGGAGAGATTTCTGATTCAGGAAAGATGTTCCCTCAGACAGACTCAGATATGACGACTTTTAAATTTAAGCTAGAACACCTCCGCTTATTGCTCAGGGAGGTTTTAGCAACTCTGGATGATTGTGACCCTATTGTAGTTCCAGAAAAATTGTGTAAATGGACAGATTTCTAGAGGTTTCTGGATATTCTGGATAGAATTAGAGCTCTCAAGCTAGCTAATTCTTTCATTACAGATGCCGCTTTTCAACTGGCTAAATTAGCGACAAAGAATTCAGGTTTTGCCATTTTAGCGCGTAGAGCGTTATGGCTTAAGTCCTGGTTTGCTGATGTGTCATCAAAATCTAAGCTTTTAGACATCCCTTTCAAGGGTAAGACCCTATTCGGGCCTGAACTGAAAGAGATCATTTTCAGACATAACCAGACTTGGAACAAAGGTAAACAGGCCAAGAAGCCCGCTGCTGCCACCAAGACAGCATGAAGGGGTAGCCCCCGATCCGGGAACGGATCTAGTAGGGGGCAGACTTTCTCTCTTTGCTTAGGCTTGGGCAAGAGACGTTCAGGAATCCTGGGCTTTAGAAATCGTAACCCAGGGGTATCTTCTAGATTTCAAAGATTCTCCTCCAAGGGGTAGATTCCATCTTTCTCAATTGTCTGTAAACCAGACAAAAAGAGAGGCGTTCTTACGCTGTGTAGAAAACCTATATACCATCGGAGTGATCTGCCCAGTTCCGAAAAAAGAACAGGTGCAGGGCTTCTACTCCAATCTGTTTGTGGTTCCCAAAAAAGAGGGAACCTTCAGACCAATTTTAGATCTCAAGATCCTAACCAAATTCCTCAGAGTCCCATCCTTCAAGATGGAGACCATTCAGACTATTTTACCAATGATCCAGGAGGGTCAATATATGACCACCGTGGACTTAAAGGATGCGTATCTACACATCCCTATCCGCAAAGATCATCACCAGTTCCTCAGGTTCGCCTTTCTGGACAAGCATTACCAGCTTGTGGCTCTTCCCTTTGGGTTGGCCACAGCTCCCAGAATTTTCACAAAGGTGCTAGGGTCCCTTCTGGCGGTTTTAAGACCGCGGGGCATAGCTGTGGCGCCTTATCTGGACGATATCTTAATTCAGGGGTCGACTTACCAACTAGCCAAATCTCACACGGACATAGTGTTGGCTTTTCTAAGATCTCACGGGTGGAAGGTGAACGTAAAAAAGAGTTAACTTATCCCTCTCAGAAGAGTTCCATTCCTGGTGGACATGAACATTTTTCTGACGGAGGTCAGGAAATCAAAGATTTTAACCACCTGCCGAGCTCTTCATTCCATTCCTCGGCCGTCAGTGGCTCAGTGTATGGAGGTAATCGGACTAATGGTAGCGGCAATTGACATAGTTCCGTTTGCTTGCATCTCAGACCACTGCAATTATGCATGCTCAAACAGTGGAATGGGTATTATGCAGATTTATCTCCTCAGACAAATCTGGATCAAGAGACCAGAGACTCTCTTCTTTGGTGGTTGTCACAGGATCATCTGTCCCAGGGAATGTGTTTCCGCAGGCCAGCATGGGTCATAGTGACGACGGACGCCAGCCTGCTGGGGTGCAGTCTTGAATTCCCTGAAAGCACAGGGTTTGTGGTCTCAGGAGGAGGCTCTCCTCCCGATAAATATTCTAGAACTGAGAGCAATATTCAACGTGCTTGAGGCTTGGCCTCAGCTGGCTTTGGCCAGATTTATAAGATTCCAGTCGGACAATATCACGACGTATATCAATCATCAGGGGGGAACAAAGAGTTCTCTAGCGATGATTTTCTAAGTCGTCAGACTTTTCATACGGGGGAGTGGGAACTCCATCCGGAGGTGTTTTGCACAATTGATTCAGCAATGGGGCACACCGGAATTGGATCTGATGGCGTCTCGTCAGAACGCCAAACTTCCTTGTTACGGGTCCAGGTCAAGGGATCCTTAGGCAGTACTGATGGATGCTCTAGCAGTACCCTGGTCATTCAACCTGGTTTATGTGTTTCCACCATTTCCTCTCCTTCCTCGTTTTGATTGCCAGAATCAAACAGGAGAGAGCTTTGGTGATTTTGATAGCAGCTGCGTGGCCACGCAGGACTTGGTATGCAGACCTGGTGGACATGTCATCTCTTCCACCATGGACTCTGCCATTGAGACAGGACCTTCTGATTCAAGGTCCGTTCCAGCATCCAAATCTAGTTTCTCTGCGGCTGACTGCTTGGAGATTGAACGCTTGATTTTATCCAAGCTGGGATTCTCTTTCCGAGTCGATCATAGATACCTTGATTCAGGCTCGAAAGCCTGTCGCCAGGAAAATATATCATAAGATATGGCGTAAATATCTTTATTGGTGCGAATCCAAAGGCTACTCATGGAGTAAGATCAGGATTCCTAGAAGGTTTGGAGAAGGGGCTATCAGCTAGTTCCTTAAAGGGACAGATATCTGCTTTATCAATTCTACTGCACAAGCGTCTGGCAGATGTTCCAGACGTTCAGTCGTTCTGTCAGGCTTTAGTTAGAATCAAGCCTGTGTTTAAACCTGTTGCTCCGCCATGGAGTCTGAATTTAGTTCTTATAGTTCTTCAAGGGGTTCCGTTTGAACCTATGCATTCCATAGATATTAAGCTTCTATCTTGGAAAGTTCTGTTTTTAGTTGCTATCTCTTCGGCTTGAAGAGTTTCTGAACTATCTGCGTTGCAATGCGACTCGCCTTATCTTGTTTTCCATGCTGATAAGGCGGTTTTGCGCACCAAACCTGGATTCCTTCCTAAGGTTGTTACTTTTTTTTTTTTTTTTTTTTTTAAATATTTCTTTATTGGACAGACAAAAGAAAATCATATTGTGCTGTAAATCAGTACAAAGAGGTAAATACATAACTCAGAGCACAGTAACCAAAAAAAATCAGATCAAATTAGATCGGGTCAAAAATTATTAGTCCCCCCTTTCAAAAGCAATGTCCATATGATCGATTATTGTCCATTCCTAAGGTTCTTACTAATAGGAATATCAATCAGGAAATTGTTGTTCCTTCTCTGTGTCCTAATCCTTCCTCTAAGAAGGAGCGTCTGTGTTGCACAACTTGGACGTGGTTTGTGCTTTGTAGTTTGACGGGAATCCTTGGTTGCTTGCAAGTAAAACATCTTCTTTGTTGTCTATTCTGGAAAACGTAGAGGTCAAAAAGCTACGGCTACCTCTCTTTCTTTCTTTTTGGCTGAAAAGCATCATCTGTTTGGCATACGAGACTGCTTGACAGCAGCCTCCTGAAAGGATTACAGCTCACTCTACTAGAGCGGTGGCTTCCACATGGGCTTTTAAAAATGATGCTTCTGTTGAACAGATTTGTAAGGCTGCGACTTGGTCTTTGCTTCATACTTTTTACAAATTTTATACTTTTTGCTTCTTCGGAGGCTATTTTTGGGAGTAAAGTTCTTCAAGCAGTGGTGCTATATAGACAGCTCTGCTGTGGTGCTCTTTGCCACTTCCTGTTAGCAGGACGATAATATCCCACAAGTAAAGGATGAATCCGTGGACTCGTCGTACCATAGAAGAAATTAATTTATCAGGTAAGCATAAATTTACTTTTTCTAATAGCATTCAGTGAGTTCAGCCCCTGTGAAGTCTGCACTAATATTTCTCTCCAAACTATATATTTTATTATTGGGCGCATAGAAAGCAATAAAGCTCTCTGTGAAATTGAAGTTGTAATTTTTTCGTTATTTTAAATAGAATAAATACATAGTAAAATGTAATTTGTAAAAGATAAATCATAAATCGCAATCCTATATTCACTGCTGTGTACAAAATAAACTACAAAATAGTGCAAAGTTTAAATGTAATACAACTTAATCTGAAGTGTAAAGTAATATAAAATGCAAAGTGTAAATGCAGCAGAACTCCCATGTCATGCAGTGTTATATTGCACTTGGCTTGTCAATCCATACAGAAAAGTCGGGAACACCCCTTGGATAAGTATAGCAAAATCTACCTTTTTAGAAGTTAACTAGGGATCTCTCCGTGCTGGAGGATCATATTAGATCATCTTTATATCAGCAGCCCCTCAGAGTTAAATTTATTTTGAACTTCCAACCTGGTTATTAATTACTGCTTTTTTCTTTTTTTAGGACTATGTTGGTGAGACACCAGTGCATAAAGCAGCAAGGGCTGGTAGTATGGACTGCCTAAAGGCCCTAGTGTCCCATGGAGCGCAAATAGAGTATGTCTCTTATTTTAATTTCCTGCTTTCACATTCCATATTGTTCTAAAATAGTTTCACACATGATTATTTATTTTTCTGCTTTCACATTCAATATTGTTCTAAAATAGTTCCACACATGATTATTTATTTTTCAACCAAGTGAGTAAACTCACTAATGCTGCTTCTGTTTATATTTAACTTACATGTTTGTAGATGTTTAGATATACATACACAAAGAAACATTTGTGAATAGTGTTAATGACATTATTGTTTTCTGTTGAAGCAGAATATATCTAATCTGTACTGTCACTTGGGTTACAATAGATTGCTGCTTAATTTATAGTTTCACATAACATTAAAGTATTACCATTACTGTGTATCAGTAAGGTTCTAGTTGTATATTATTCCGCCTACCTTGTATTTAACCATGTATCCTAAAATTTCCTAAACTTGCATATTGTAATAGTTTTTAAGGTATACATGTAATAACATTTGACAAGCTGTATTTTGCTTTAAGTATCTTTTATTAATGTTTCATTTACAAAACATGTTTTTTTTCCTTTATGTGAATGCTGCAACTAGTACTATAAATATACCTTAGATAACCGTTTCTTTACTTTTTTTTGTCGGACAACGCAACTTTTAAAATTTTCATAACCTGATCATAGCTTTGTTTTTGTAGAACTGCTCATACAATTTCTGCCTCTCATTAAAATAATTAAATAGGAATGTACCAGTCGTGCCTTTCTACTGTAGTTGTAAGAATTCTTAAATTAACAAAAACCTGCACATTTCTACTACTGTGGGTTTTAATGGGTTTTTCAAATTTAAATAGTACACACCTATTTAATGTAAAGGGGTATTATCGTGTTAAAATGATATGTTCTAATCTGTTATAGCATGTAATTTTAAACTAGCAATGCTGTAATGCTATGTTTTTATAGTCCTGCTTGGCACTACAGGTCCTGAGCAGAAACTGCAACTGATCCAATCAACAGTGGTCATAACACAGCTGTGTACAAGTTTAAAAACAATTGAAATGTTTTTAAAAGTTGTTTTATATTCACAAATGTTGCAGTTTATTGTGTAATTTCTGATATATACTGTGTGTATATAAATAAAATGTCAAAGAAAATAAAAAGGTTAATGGCTTAGTGGTTCTAAGATGTGCCCAGCAGGGCATTTTGGAAAAAACACAAAAATTATTTTTAAAATATATACACCACATCTGCTTGCTGCCAAATAGGGCGACTCCTAGATACCTAGCCAGATATTAACACAAATAGCTCTGCTCAGAAATGGTCTTCAAACACTCTGTTGTGGAATTCAACACCCCAGTCTTTGTACTTTGCTATTGTTCAATTAGCTATTTAAATAGTTTTTTCTTACTTTAAGTCAGTAATTCAGGACAGGAAGTTTACTGTTAATGTTAAATACTTCACTCAGTACCAGTTTATCCTTTAATATATGTACATGATTTAAGATAACAAAACTATAACGAAAAGTTTATAGAGAGCCTTTTCTGAAGTAAGAGTTGACCTGGTATCCTTTTGGGTCATAGTGTAAATTTCCAATATGTTATATAACCACTTAGTGACCATTTGACCTTTCGCTTTGAATCACATATTCTGTGAAATGTTTTCGCTATGTCTTTTTGACTAACATGAATAACCTTCATTTACTGGGGGCAGTTTTGTCCTTTACAAATAAGCATATATTCTAGTAAAAATTACAACATAGTTTATCTACAGAGTTCCCCAGCAAGACTGATCTACTGGGTGTCAGCTGCAAGAACAGAAATCATGGGCACAATACAATCTAGTCTGTTCATGCATTACTGTAGCACCTCAGCCACAACTGCATAGAGCAATTTTAAAGAATATTAAAAAGTCAAAATTGAATTCCCCATAAAATGTTTTTTTTTTTTTTGTTTTCATGTCATTCCCTATGAATGATTGATCTGGTGATTTACTGCATATTTTAACTTTTTCAGCCCACTACATCGAGAGGAGTAAATTGGTTCACTCTTCAATCTGTAAAAATAGTTCCTACACTAGCATTTAATGGCAGGATATTATTGGACATCTATTTCTAATGATTTTTTTTTTCCCTATGGCTTACTGGACAAACCAAATTATGCAAAACTAAATGAAATGCCATTACATTATTGCTCACTTCAGTATAAAATGGCAAAGAAAAAATGTTCTTTGTTTTGATAATAGCATTAGAAGGCATTTTAGCCTACATTGGGGATTTCCAGGATTTATGGATGACCAGGACAACAGATTTATATACAATGTAGGAATCTGAGAATATTGAGAATACAGTTAAAGAATCTATATATCGGTAGATGAGGAATAATCCATAAAGTAAGGGACCAGAAGCAAAAGTCTAGGAACCATGGTTCCCAAACTTTGTCAAGCCCTAGCAGATGATGATGATATGCATTTTATTTAAAGGGCCACTGTAAGTAAATATTTTCTATGCCTGTTATTAACTAATTACCCCAAATACGCTTTTTATCAATAGCATTTCATTAACATATCTCTACCGTATATCAGAAATCTTGTCTGCAAATTTAATTGTTTTCCAAACCCACTCCATGGGTATCCTTTGCTCTGTACCAATCCGTTTACAATACCTAGGTTTCAAAATGGCGCTTTAATCACAAAGTTATTGGTTTAAGTATTTTGAACACTCAGTGCTGAAAATAGTGGACAGGATAACGTGACATCATCGGCGAATAAAAAATATAACTTTTAGAACGTTATGAAACTTCGTTTTGGAGAAAATATAGGTCAGTAGGTTTTAATTAATGTTTATTAACTTTAATATGTTAGTTGTTTTGGCTTTTTACACAGTTAAAGGATTACTTTCTGTTATAATTTTTAAGCTAAACGCGTTAGATGGGAACTAAATTGGCACAAATTAAAGGGGCAGTAAGTAATGGTTTAGACAGAGCACCCAATTTAAAAAAATAAATAAAAAATCTTCAGTATATTTTTATTTTCAAATGGAAGGCTCTGGGGTGTTCATATGTCTTCACCATTCTATGGCAGCAGTGTTTGCAACAATGTATAATATTGCTGAAACCATTGTTGCAAATACTGCTGCCATAGAATGCCAAAGACACATGCACACTCTTGAGACAACCTATGTTTTACTCTTCAAAAAAGATACCTGGAAAGTAAAGCACATTTTATAACATAAGTAAAATGTTTGTGTTTTTTTTAAATTGCATGATCTCTGAATTTTAATGTATTGTCCCTTTTAACTTAATTTTGTAATGTCTTAATTATTTATGCATTGGTGTAAATAAATTGGAATCGGACAGTTAAAATAATGATTCTTACTGTTACTTTGTAATGAGTTCCAATATTCATATCCACTCCCATGCCGTCTGCTTTTATATTTAGCTTGTAATTATGCATTGGATAATGATATTATGTTACCTTATAAAGCTGCATTGAGGATTGAATATCCTTCCACCACTGTAAGCATGCTTTATTTTGCTTTACAGCTTGTGCACTTGTATCAAAACTGTTAGTTGCACTATAAAATTATAATTAAATATAGTGAAATATGAGTAATGTACAATTATTAATGTTAAGATTCTCATGTGTACCTTGGTTACTAATTGCTGAAGTGTAAAATCAATATTAGTTTATGGAAATTGTATATAAACCGGTGTGGATTATAAAGTTAAAATTAATATATATACGATTTTCCACAGATTTTTTTTTTTTTTTTTTTTTTTTTTTATTCCTGCCAGGTGGTATTATGAAGTAGCTGAGTGGTAGCAGTTTAATACTATTTACTCTTATGCAGAAAAGAGATGAAGATTTCTGCATGGAGGATGATGATCTTAGCACTTTGTAACTAAGATCCACTGCTGTTCCCACAGAGGCTGAGGAGTACAGGAAACTTCAGTTGGGGAACGGTTTGCATGCTAAGCTGCACTGAGGTATGTTTAGTCATTTTTTTTCTAGACAAACTGTGATACTTCTAGAAAAGGCTGACAATATCCCCATGAGGGAAGGGTAATCTGTATTCAGAGACTTAGTGTGGAATTACCAGCTTGCATAAAGGGCTAAATTAATACTGGTTGACACTTATAAAAGGCTAACCTTTTATTAGGAGATAAACGTTTTTGAGGGACTTTTGGAGGTTCATTTGGCTTATTTAAGGTTTATTAACCCACATGGCTAGCTTAGAAACGCTTTAATGTGTTTCTTTAAGGCCCCACAGACATAGAGTGAGGTGGGAGGGGCCTATTTTCGAGCTTCAGACGCGCAGTTGTTTTTTCATGGCAAGACATCAAGCTGCTACACCGGAGGGTCCTGCTGTAATTTGAGGGCCAAAAAGAAGTATTTTTCCCACAAAATCAATCCCCAAGGGCAGGTAGGTGCCACAGCAGCGCTGTGACAAGGTGCTGACCGTTTTTTTGACGTTTGTCAATCCGGTTTTTACATTAAGGGGTTAAATTTTTATTTTGCTGGTGGGGCAATCTTACTAAAGCTTTAAGAATACATTGTAAAAATTTCGAAAAGTTTGCTGCATTTTTACACTGTTTTGCAGAACGTATGCACTTTTTTTCTCTTAAAGGCACAGTACCGTTTTTTCTAATTGTGTTTCCGCAGGCCAGAGTGGGTCATAGTAACGACAGATGCCAGCCTACTGGGCTGGGGTGCAGTCTGGATCTCCCTGAAAGCACAGGGTTTATGGACTCAGGAGGAGGCTCTCCTCCCGATAAACATCCTAGAACTGAGAGCGATATTCAATGCGCTTCAGGCGTGGCCTCAACTGGCTGCGGCCAAATTCATCAGATTTCAGTCGGACAACATCACTACTGTAGCTTATATCAATCATCAAGGGGGAACACAGAGTTCTCTAGCGATGATAGAGGTTTCCAAAATAATCCGATGGGCAGAGACTCACTCTTGCCATCTTTCAGCAATCCATATCCCAGGGGTAGAGAACTGGGAGGCGGATTTCCTAAGTCGTCAAACTTTTCATCCCGGGCAGTGGGAACTCCATCCGGAGGTATTTGCTCAACTGATTCAGCTATGGGGCATACCAGAATTGGATCTCATGGCGTCTCGCCAGAACGCCAAGCTTCCTTGTTCCTTGTTACGGGTCCAGGTCAAGGGATCCTCAGGCAGTACTGATAGATGCTCTAGCAGTGCCCTGGTCCTTCAACCTGGCTTATGTGTTTCCACCATTCCCTCTCCTTCTGCGTCTGATTGCCAGAATCAAGCATGAGAGAGCTTTGGTGATTTTGATAGCACCTGCGTGGCCACGCAGGACTTGGTATGCAGATCTGGTGGACATGTCATCCGTTCCACTGTGGACTCTAATTTCTCTGCGTCTGACTGCTTGGAGATTGAACGTTTGATTTTATCAAAGCGTGGTTTATCTGAGTCGGTCATTGATACCTTGATTCAGACTAGAAAGCCTGTCACCAGGAAAATATATCATAAGATATGGCGTAAGCATCTTTATTGGTGTGAATCCAAGGGTTACTCATGGAGTAAGATTCAGATTCCTAGAATACTGTCTTTTCTCCAAGAAGGATTGGAGAAGGGATTATCAGCTAGTTCCTTAAAAGGACAAATATCTGCTTTGTCTATTCTTTTACACAAGCGCCTGGCAGATGTTCCAGACGTTCAGGCGTTTTGTCAGGCTTTAGTTAGAATCAAGCCTGTGTTTAAACCTGTTGCTCCACCATGTAGTTTAAATTTAGTTCTTCAAGGGTTTCCGTTTGAACCTATTCATTCCATAGATATTAAGCTTCCATCTTGGAAAGTTCTGTTTTTAAGCAGAAAATGTTTAACCCAATGTCGAAAAGCTCTGATGAAGTGCCCTATTGGGCAGGAAACGCGTCAGCGGTAATCAGATCTGTGTTCACTGTGCCTTTGTTTTTCTTACTCACGGAATACTAATAAAGATGAAGTTTTAATTTTATATCATCAGCCTTTTCTGCTTTTTCGACATTGGGATATTGTCTCCCTCCATGGTGTTGAACATTTTCTGCTTATTTATCGATTTATTAAGGGCTAGACAGGAGAGCCCTTCCAGCACCTGAGAGACAAGCCAGGACGCTGTATGGATCTTTGCAGTGTCTGAATTTGTTGCACCGGGTTCCACATAAGGAAAGAGAATACTAGGATTTTGTTTACCTGAATCTCGTTCATTACCGGATACTGATCTCTGGACTAAGTGAGTTTGATATATACACCTATATTTGCTGGTCATTCCGGTTTATTTATGTATATTGTTATCAACGAGTCTTGCATGTTTAAGCGGTTAAAACGAACTATTCAACAGGTTGCAACATATTGACACAGGATTATTTTATATATTTGTTTCTCATTGGATAAGGCCATATGGTAGTCAGTACTAACAAACAGATTGCACTGACCTTCAACTTTTGATAGGACTTTATCCCTAATCTTAAACTCAGTCTGAACTGTTTTGTGCAAAGTTCTGTTTTTAGTAGCTATCTCTTCGGCTCAAAGAGTTTCTGAATTATCTGCTTTACAGTGTGACTCACCTTATCTGGTTTTCCATGCGGATAAGGTGGTTTTGCGTACTAAACCTGGATTCCTTCCTAAGGTTGTTTATAATAGGAATATCAATCAGGAGATTGTTGTTCCTTCTCTGTGTCCTAATCCTTCTTCCAAGAAGGAACGTCTGTTGCACAACCTAGACGTGGTTCGTGCTTTAAAGTTCTATTTGCAAGCAACTAAAGATTTCCGTCAAACATCTTCGTTGTTTGTTGTCTATTCTGGAAAGCGAAGAGGTCAGAAAGCTATGGCAACCTTTCTTTTTGGCTGAAAAGCATCATCCGTTTGGCTTATGAGACTGCTGGCCAGCAGCCTCCTGAAAGGATTACAGCTCACTCTACTAGAGCGGTGGCTTCCACATCGGCTTTTAAAAATGATTCTTCTGTTGAACAGATTTGTAAGGCGGCGACTTGGTCTTCGCTTCATACTTTTTTCCAAATTTTACAAATTTGATACTTTTGCTTCTTCGGAGGCTATTTTTGGGAGACAGGTTCTACAAGCAGTGGTGCCTTCCGTTTTAGGTACCTGTCTTGTCCCTCACTTCATCCGTGTCCTAAAGCTTTGGTATTGGTATCCCACAAGTATTGGATGAATCCGTGGACTCTACATCTTGCAAGAGAAAACAAAATTTTATGCTTACCTGATAAATTTCTTTCTCTTGCGTGCGATGTATCGAGTCCACGGCCCGCCCTGTCTATTTAAGACAGGTAATATATTTTATTAAAAAACTTCAGTCACCTCTGCACCCTATAGTTTCTCCTTTTTTTTCTTCCTAACCTTCGGTCGAATGACTGGGGGGTGGAGTTAGGGGAGGAGCTATATAGACAGCTCTGCTGTGGGTGCTCTCTTTGCCACTTCCTGTTGGTAAGGAGAATATCCCACAAGTATTGGATGAATCCGTGGACTTGATATATCGCAAGAGAGAAATTTATCAGGTAAGCATAAATTTTGTTTTTAAATAGTAAATACATTTGCTAGATTTTTAATAGTAAATACATTTTAAGGCAAACACTTCTTCTTAAGAAAAAACATTCTAAACACAGTGACAAATTTAAATACATCATAAACTCCACCTCCAATGTAGTTAAAGAAAGAAACAAAACACTAAATGCATTGCCAGAAAAACTCCAAATGTGTATCCACAACATTAAAGTAAATCAATGTGTAATATAAGTCCTCAAAATAAATCAGTTTATAATGTCAATTATCAATACACTTTCATGTTAATTGTTGTGGACCATCATATCCAATAGGATCATAGATTCATATATATTCCACAAAATACTAGTGCCGAATGCTGCCTTCATCATCATGCTTACTTGATTCACGTTATGTGGCTAAATAGATCTGCACTGGCCGTTTGTTTAGTCTTGTATTTTCATCACTGGACTTAACCGGATGTTCACTCTACACTTACCAGGACTGTGTCACAAGTGATCAACAGACATAGTTGCAAACTGACAATCTTGTGACATTGTAAATAAGCTTCTGGTGTGCACATGAAATATATGTACATGACTAAGGGCTGTGAGGCCCGAAATGTACTATTATATGCTCCTTTAATAAATTATTTTTAAACTGCAATGGTGCTGCTGTGTTGATCATTTTTGGATGACACAAGTTTGCAGCGACTTTGGCAGCTAGCAAACTAGTGAGGACGGCAGGTGCTTGTCTTACCTTTTGGATTCTATCCATGATATTCATGTTATACCAGGATGTATTTGCATGTACTTACAGCACTGCTGGTAGTAAACTCGAGCCCATGCATACATATACTGTAATCAATTATATATTAAAGGGACATTAAATACAAATTGTAAGCTACATGATAATGTACCTTCATATCTGAGAATAGTTTTGTAGTTAATGTTGCAGCTTTATTTTGTCAAATGAGCATATTGATTTAATTTTTTCATTTTCACTGATTTCCCTGTCTTTCAAAACAAAAGAACCCTTGGTAACCTATCACAAACTAATACTCCTTTATTGCATGAACTCTGCACATGTGCAGTTAAGGAAAGAAACTGGGCTAGCATGCCCTTTTCTTAAAGTGGTTTAGCACTGATGCTTAGTTAATTAATTATAATTTAAACAAATCAATGTATAGTCCTTTATAATCCCCATCTAATAGATTCATATAAATATATATTTATATATACACAATAATATTCACGTGTAAACTACCTATTCTGCCCACTGCAGTTGCCCAAAAGTTTTCTTATCATGACTGTTAATGCAAAACTTGTGATCCACCTTAAAAGAAGAAATAGCTCCTAACAAGGTAATGGAGGGGGTTGGGGTAAACAAAATTTCACATAAAATAAGATAACAGTATTAACCCAAGCCTCCCTGGGAGAAAAAAATAGAACAAGCACAATTTTTAGATGTATTTTACAGCAAAATGTAGCAAGCAAATAGTAAATGTTTAATGCAATAATGTTATACTTTCTATAATGGAACATTTCATACATTGTTAAAATATTGTGTTTAATGGTCCTTTTAATGATTTGTTTCTGTATCAATTACATAGCTCCAGATCCGATCTATGGCCACTAGATTTGTGCACTTCGTGACTGGATTTCCTCATTGTGCTTCACTTTCACAAGGATAAATTTGGCTTGCGGACGCCTTCTTCCTGACTTGTTGGGTCACAAATGCACATATCTAATGGCCACCAATATTTGAATCCACATATAACCAGCAAATATAATATTGTAATATCAATATATTTCAGTTTGTCACTGTGTTTATAGAATGGTTTGTCTGAGGAAGAGGCCTTTAAACGTCACTATTTACTGTTGAAAATCCAGCATGTGTATATGTGTGTGTGTATGTATGTATGTATGTACATACGTGAGAAAAGAAATGGGACACATCAAAATACATGTTTTTACTAAAGAAAGGGAATGAAGCACTCTTTTTACATATCGAGAAAGCTGAATATTTATTCTGCGCCTACTAATCTAGGCATAAAGTGGAAAGCAAACCTAAATACATTATCAAAGAATTAACAATATCTACATATGGTACAAAAAGACAATATCATTGAAACTAAGGCTATGTCATGTGACTAGCAAGGGCCCATCAAAGTAATAAGCATTGCCTACGCGCAACCAATGCCTACGAGCGTTTCACCCCCTACGTCGTTTGGTAGACGGGGCTTCCTCAGCGCTCACTTTGCTGGATGCTTGCATAACAATATTTATGCCGACAGCTGCTATGTCTTTGCTTATACTGCTTTAAGCCTGCTTGCACTTTAGGCTAGTACAACCCACTTAGAACCCTATTTGTGAACCTCGCCGGTATTATAGGTTGTTGCTAACAGGGTTCCGTGTGCAGCTGGGGTATAGTGGAATCGTTCTACCCTTCAGACTATTTACTCCTTATGCTTATTACTTTGATAGGCCCTTGCTAGTCACTTGGCATAGCCTTTGTTTTATATGTATTGTCTTTTTTGCACCATATGTAGATATTGTTAATTCTTTGATGTATTTAGGTTTGCTTTCCACTTTATGCCTAGATTAGGCGCAGAATAAATATTCAGCTTTCTTGATATGTTAAAAAGAGTGCTTCATTCCCTTTTCTTTAGTAGGAACATGTATTTTGATGTGTCCTGTTTTCTTTTCTCACAGTCTATTGTAATATTTAATCTTATAGGTTCTGCACCACATTTTTACTTAAGGGTCTTTATACCTTAGATTTGTATTAGCAATTTATACATATATCTGCCATTTATATATTCTTTTTGTATTTAGATTATAGTTAAAAAAAAAAAAAAAAAAAAAAAAAAATCTATATATAATCACACGCACACACTCTCACCGACCACTTTTAGGTTCACCTGTTCAATTGCTTGGTAACACAAATTGCTAATCAGCCAGTCGCATGTCAGCAACTCAATGCATTTAGGCATCTAGACGTGGTGAAGATGACTTGCTGAATTTCAAACCGAGCATCAGAATGGGGAACAAAGGGAATTTAATTGACTTTAAAGTGGCATGGTTGTTGGTGCCAGGTGGGCTGGTCTGAGTATTTTAAAAACTGCTGATCTACTGGGATATTCACTCACAACCATCTCTAGGTTTACAGAAAATGGTCCGAAAAAGAGAAAATATCCATTGAGAGGGAGCAACGATAATGCCTTGTTGAGGTCTCATGATGGGCAGACTGGTTTGAGATAATAGAAAGGCTACAGTAACTCAAATAACCACTCGTTACAACCAAAGTATGCAGAATACCATCTCTGAACGCACAACACGTCGAACCTTGAAGCAGTTGGGCTACAGCAGCAGAAGACCACACCGGGTGCCTGTCAGCCAAGAACAGGAAACTGAGGCTACAATTCGCACATGCTCACCAAAATTGGACAATAGACGTTTGGAAAAACGTTGCCTGGTCTGAGTCTCGATTTCAGCGACGACATTCAGATGGCAGGGTCAGAATTTGGCGTAAACAACAGGAAAGCATAGATCCATCCTGCCTTGTATCAACAGTTCAGGCTTGTGGTGTAATAGTGTGGGGGGATATTTTCTTGGCACTCTTTGGGCCCCTTAGTTACCAATTGAGCATAATTTTAAATGACACAGCCTACCTGAATATTGTTGCTTCCCATGTCCATCCCTTTATGACTACAGTGTACCCATCTTCTGATGGCTACTTCCAGCAGAATAATGCACCATGTCACAAAGCTCAAATAATCTCAAACTGGTTTCTTGAACATGACAATGAGTTCACTGTACTCCAGTGGCCTCCACAGTCAGCAGATCTCAATCCAATAGAGCACCTTTGGGATGTGGTGAAATGGGAGATTCAAATCGTGGATGTGCAGCCACCAAATCTGCAGCAACTGCGTTATGCTATTATGTCAATATGGACCAAAATGTCTGAGGAATTGTTAAATCTATGCCATAAAGAATTAAATGGACATTATACACATTTTTTCTTTGCATACATTTTTTGTAGATCTATTTATATAGCCCATAAAGGTTTTTTTTTTTTTTGGGGGGGGGGGGGGTTAAAATGTATAGTTTTGCTTATTTTTAAATAACATTGCTCTAATTTTCAGACTCCTAACCAAGCCCCAAAGTTTTATGAGAATATAGTCAGCTACGAACTCCAGCTTGCTCCTGTATGTGTAAAGGGTCTTTTCATGTGCAAAAGAAGGGGGGGGGGTCTTATTTTCCACTTGCAGTGGGCTTTCCAACTACCTTTTCAACAGAGCTAAATTGAGAGCTTTTAAGTAAGTTTTTAAACAGTTTTATACTGGATTTTTATATCAGTACCTGCATCTTATTCTTTATAGTAGTGTCTATTACATGCAGTTATATGAAAATGAGTGTATACTGTCCCTTTTAAGGCAGTTCTGAAGGCAAAAGGGGTTCCAACCTGGTACTAGCAAGGTGTACCTAATAAAGTGGCCTGTGTGTGTGTGTATGTATGTGTATATATATATATATATATATATATATATATATATATATATATATATATATATATATATATATATATATATATATAATCTGTGTGTGTATATATAAATATTGTCCTCCTTACCTGGCTCCTAATAAATAAAAAATGTGTGCGTGATGCATGAACATTGAGAATATGAGTGGGTATATACGTTTCTCCAACATAGGTGTGTCCGGTCCACGGCGTCATCCTTACTTGTGGGATATTCTCCTCCCCAACAGGAAATGGCAAAGAGCCCAGCAAAGCTGGCCATATAGTCCCTCCCAGGCTCCGCCTACCCCAGTCATTCTCTTTGCCGTTGCACAGGCAACATCTCCACGGAGATGGCTAAGAGTTTTTTTGGTGTTTAAATGTAGTTTTATTCTTCAATCAAGAGTTTGTTATTTTAAAATAGTGCTGGTATGTACTATTTACTCTGAAACAGAAAAGAGATGAAGATTTCTGTTTGTAAGAGGAAAATGATTTTAGCAACCGTTACTAAAATCGATGGCTGTTTCCACACAGGACTGTTGAGATGAATTAACTTCAGTTGGGGGAAACAGTGAGCAGACTTTTGCTGCTTGAGGTATGACACATTTCTAACAAGACTTGGTAATGCTGGAAGCTGTCATTTTCCCTATGGGGACCGGTAAGCCATTTTCTTAGTTTAGTATAAGAATAAAGGGCTTCATTAGGGCTTAAAAAACTGGTAGACATTTTTCTGGGCTATAACGATTCTTTACTAAGCATATTTGGCAGATTATAACTATTAATAGTTATTATAATCTTGGGGATTGTTTTAAAAAAACGGCAGGCACTGTATTGGACACCTTTTTCACTGGGGGCCTTTTCTAGTCATAGGCAGAGCCTCATTTTCGCGCCACTAATGCGCAGTTGTTTTTGGAAAGCAAGGCATGCAGATGCATGTGTGAGGAGCTAAGAACCACTGAAAAATCTTATAGAAGGCATCATTTGGTATTGTATTCCCCTCTGGGCTTGGTTGGGTCTCAGCAAAGCAGATACCTGGGACTGTATAGGGGTTAAATGTAAAAACGGCTCCGGTTCCGTTATTTTAAGGGTTAAAGCTTTCAAATTTGGTGTGCAATACTTTTAAGGCTTTAAGACACTGTGGTGAAATTTTGGTGAATTTTGAACAATTCCTTCATACTTTTTCACATATTCAGTAATAAAGTGTGTTCAGTTTAAAATTTAAAGTGACAGTAACGGTTTTATTGTAAAACGTTTTTCTTCTGTTATGTGTGATCAGTCCACGGGTCATCATTACTTCTGGAATATAACTCCTCCCCAACAGGAAATGCAAGAGGATTCACCCAGCAGAGCTGCATATAGCTCCTCCCCTCTACGTCAGTCCCAGTCATTCTCTTGCACCCAACGACTAGATAGGATGTGTGAGAGGACTATGGTGATTATACTTAGTTTTTATGACTTCAATCAAAAGTTTGTTATTTTAAAATAGCACCGGAGCGTGTTATTACTTCTCTGGCAGAGTTTGAGGAAGAATCTGACAGAGATTTTTTACTATGATTTTAACCGGAGTCGTTAAGATCATATTGCTGTTCTCGACCATCTGAGGGAGGTAAAGGCTTCAGATCAGGGGACAGCGGGCAGATGAATCTGCATTGAGGTATGTGGCAGTTTTTATTTTCTGAATGGAATTGATGAAAAAAGCCTGCCATACCGTTAAAATGACATGTATGTATACACTTCAGTATTCTGGGGATGGTATTTCACCGGAACTACTGTGTTAAAGGTCACTAATCCTTTTAATAACTATTCTCATGTTAAACGTTTTTGCTGGAATGTAGAATCGTTTACATTGCTGAGGTACTGTGTGAATAAATATTTGGGCATTATTTTCCACTTGGCAGTTTTTTGCTTTAATTGTGACAGTTTCGTTTCTCTTCACTGCTGTGTGGGAGAGAGGAGGGGCCGTTTTTGGCGCTCTTTGCTACGCATCAAAAAATTCCAGTCAGCTACTTTTATATTTCCTGCATGATCCGGTTCATCTCTGACAGATCTCAGGGGTCTTCAAACTTCTTTGAAGGGAGGTAAATTCTCTCAGCAGAGCTGTGAGAATTCTTATAGTGACTGTGAATAAAAAACGTTGTTTTGTTTTCTTATGTACAAATTTAATTAGTGTTGTTTTTTACTAATGGGAACAAACCTTTGCTAAAAGTTGTGTTGTTTTAAAGTTTGATGCTATAACTGTTTTTCAGTTCATTATTTCAACTGTCATTTAATCGTTAGTACCTCTTTGAGGCACAGTGCGTTTTTTTGCTAAAAAAGATTATAACCAAGTTGTAAGTTTTTTTGCTAGTGTGTTAAACATGTCTGACTCAGAGGAAGATATCTGTGTCATTTGTTCCAATGCCAAGGTGGAGCCCAATAGAAATTTATGTACTAACTGTATTGATGCTACTTTAAATAAAAGTCAATCTGTACAATGTGAACAAATTTCACCAAACAGCGAGGGGAGAGTTATGCCGACTAACTCGCCTCACGCGACAGTACCTGCATCTCCCGCCCGGGAGGTGCGTGATATTTTGGCGCCTAGTACATCTGGGCGGCCATTACAGATAACATTACAAGATATGGCTACTGTTATGACTGAAGTTTTGTCTAAATTACCAGAACTAAGAGGCAAGCGTGATCACTCTGGGGTGAGAACAGAGTGCGCTGACAATGCTAGGGCCATGTCTGATACTGCGTCACAGCTCGCAGAGCATGAGGACGGAGAGCTTCATTCTGTGGGTGACGGTTCTGATCCAAACAGATTGGACTCAGATATTTCAAATTTTAAATTTAAATTGGAGAACCTCCGTGTACTACTAGGGGAGGTCTTAGCAGCTCTCAACGATTGTAACACCGTTGCAATACCAGAGAAACTGTGTAGGTTGGATAAATACTTTGCGGTACCGGCGAGTACTGACGTTTTTCCTATACCTAAGAGACTAACTGAAATTGTTACTAAGGAGTGGGATAGACCCGGTGTGCCGTTCTCACCCCCTCCAATATTTAGAAAGATGTTTCCAATAGACGCCACCACTCGGGACTTATGGCAAACGGTCCCCAAGGTGGAGGGAGCAGTTTCTACTTTAGCTAAGCGTACCACTATCCCGGTGGAGGATAGCTGTGCTTTCTCAGATCCAATGGATAAAAAATTAGAGGGTTACCTTAAGAAAATGTTTGTTCAACAAGGTTTTATATTACAACCCCTTGCATGTATCGCGCCGATTACGGCTGCGGCAGCATTTTGGATTGAGTCGCTTGAAGAGAACCTTAGTTCCTCTACGCTAGACGACATTACGGACAGGCTTAGAGTCCTTAAACTAGCTAATTCTTTCATTTCGGAGGCCGTAGTACATTTAACCAAACTTACGGCTAAGAACTCAGGATTCGCCATACAGGCACGCAGGGCACTGTGGCTAAAATCCTGGTCAGCTGATGTTACTTCTAAGTCCAAATTACTTAATATACCTTTCAAGGGGCAGTCCTTATTCGGGCCCGGTTTGAAAGAAATTATCGCTGACATTACGGGAGGTAAGGGCCACGCCCTACCTCAAGACAAGGCCAAAGCTAAGGCTAGACAGTCTAATTTTCGTCCCTTTCGGAATTTCAAGACAGGAGCAGCATCAACCTCCACTGCACCAAAACAGGAAGGAGCTGTTGCTCGTTACAGGCAAGGCTGGAAGCCTAACCAGTCCTGGAACAAAAGCAAGCAGGCCAGGAAACCTGCTGCTGCCCCAAAGACAGCATGAACCGAGAGCCCCCGATCCGGGACCGGATCTAGTAGGGGGCAGACTCTCTCTCTTCGCCCAGGCCTGGGCAAGAGATGTTCAGGATCCCTGGGCACTAGAGATCATATCTCAGGGATACCTTCTAGACTTCAAATTATCTCCCCCAAGAGGGAGATTTCATCTGTCAAGGTTGTCAACAAACCAGATAAAGAAAGAAGCGTTTCTACGCTGCGTACAAGATCTGTTAACAATGGGAGTGATCCATCCGGTTCCGTGGTCGGAACAAGGACAAGGGTTCTACTCAAACCTGTTTGTGGTTCCCAAAAAAGAGGGAACTTTCAGGCCAATCTTAGATTTAAAGACTCTAAACAAATTCCTAAGAGTTCCATCGTTCAAAATGGAAACTATTCGGACAATCTTACCCATGATCCAAGAGGGTCAGTACATGACCACAGTGGATTTAAAGGATGCTTACCTTCACATACCGATCCACAAAGATCATCACCGGTATCTAAGGTTTGCCTTCTTAGACAGGCACTACCAGTTTGTAGCTCTTCCATTCGGATTGGCTACGGCTCCAAGAATCTTCACAAAGGTTCTGGGTGCCCTTCTAGCGGTACTAAGACCGCGAGGGATTTCGGTAGCTCCGTACCTAGACGACATTCTAATACAAGCTTCAAGCTTTCAAACTGCCAAGTCTCATACAGAGTTAGTTCTGGCATTTCTAAGGTCGCATGGATGGAAAGTGAACGAAAAGAAGAGTTCTCTCTTTCCTCTCACAAGAGTTCCATTCTTGGGGACTCTTATAGATTCTGTAGAAATGAAGATTTACCTGACAGAAGACAGGTTAACAAAACTTCAAAATGCATGCCGCGTCCTTCATTCCATTCAACACCCGTCAGTAGCTCAATGCATGGAGGTGATCGGCTTAATGGTAGCGGCAATGGACATAGTACCTTTTGCACGCCTACACCTCAGACCGCTGCAATTATGCATGCTAAGTCAGTGGAATGGGGATTACTCAGATTTGTCCCCTACTCTGAATCTGAATCAAGAGACCAGAAATTCTCTTCTATGGTGGCTTTATCGGCCACACCTGTCCAGGGGGATGCCATTCAGCAGGCCAGACTGGACAATTGTAACAACAGACGCCAGCCTACTAGGTTGGGGCGCTGTCTGGAATTCTCTGAAGGCTCAGGGACTATGGAATCAGGAGGAGAGTCTCCTACCAATAAACATTCTGGAATTGAGAGCAGTTCTCAATGCCCTTCTGGCTTGGCCCCAGTTAACAACTCGGGGGTTCATCAGGTTTCAGTCGGACAACATCACGACTGTAGCTTACATCAACCATCAGGGAGGGACAAGAAGCTCCCTAGCAATGATGGAAGTATCAAAGATAATTCGCTGGGCAGAGTCTCACTCTTGCCACCTGTCAGCAATCCACATCCCGGGAGTGGAGAACTGGGAGGCGGATTTCTTGAGTCGCCAGACTTTTCATCCGGGGGAGTGGGAACTTCATCCGGAGGTCTTTGCCCAAATACTTCGACGTTGGGGCAAACCAGAGATAGATCTCATGGCGTCTCGCCAGAACGCCAAACTTCCTCGCTACGGGTCCAGATCCAGGGATCCAGGAGCAGTTCTGATAGATGCTTTGACAGCACCTTGGAACTTCAGGATGGCTTATGTGTTTCCACCCTTCCCGCTGCTTCCTCGATTGATTGCCAAAATCAAACAGGAGAGAGCATCAGTAATTCTAATAGCACCTGCTTGGCCACGCAGGACTTGGTATGCAGATCTAGTGGACATGTCATCCTGTCCGCCTTGGTCTCTACCTCTAAGACAGGACCTTCTGATACAGGGTCCATTCAAACATCAAAATCTAACTTCTCTGAAGCTGACTGCTTGGAAATTGAACGCTTGATTTTATCAAAACGTGGTTTTTCTGAGTCGGTTATTGATACCTTGATTCAGGCTAGGAAGCCTGTTACCAGAAGGATTTACCATAAAATATGGCGGAAATACCTATACTGGTGCGAATCCAAAGGTTACTCCTGGAGTAAGGTTAGGATCGCTAGGATATTGTCTTTTCTACAAGAAGGTTTAGAAAAGGGTTTATCAGCTAGTTCATTAAAGGGACAGATTTCAGCTCTGTCCATCTTGTTACACAGACGTCTGTCAGAAAATCCAGACGTCCAGTCCTTTTGTCAGGCTTTAGCTAGGATCAAGCCTGTGTTTAAAGCTGTTGCTCCACCATGGAGTTTAAACTTAGTTCTTAACGTTTTACAGGGTGTTCCGTTTGAACCCCTTCATTCCATTGATATAAAAATGTTATCTTGGAAAGTTCTGTTTTTAATGGCTATTTCCTCGGCTCGAAGAGTCTCTGAGTTATCAGCCTTACATTGTGATCCCCTTATCTGATTTTTCACTCAGACAAGGTAGTTCTGCGTACTAAACCTGGGTTCTTACCTAAGGTAGTCACTAACAGGAACATCAATCAAGAGATTGTTGTCCCATCCTTGTGTCCAAATCCTTCTTCAAAGAAGGAACGTCTTTTACACAATCTGGATGTAGTTCGTGCCCTCAAGTTCTACTTGCAGGCAACTAAAGATTTTCGCCAAACTTCTTCCTTGTTTGTCGTTTACTCTGGACAGAGGAGAGGTCAAAAAGCTTCTGCTACCTCTCTCTCTTTTTGGCTTCGTAGCATAATACGTTTAGCCTATGAGACTGCTGGACAGCAGCCTCCTGAAAGAATTACAGCTCACTCCACTAGAGCTGTGGCTTCCACTTGGGCCTTTAAGAATGAGGCCTCTGTTGAACAGATTTGCAAGGCTGCAACTTGGTCTTCGCTTCATACTTTTTCCAAATTTTACAAATTTGACACTTTTGCTTCTTCGGAGGCTATTTTTGGGAGAAAGGTTCTTCAGGCAGTGGTTCCTTCTGTATAATGAGCCTGCCTATCCCTCCCGTCATCCGTGTACTTTTGCTTTGGTATTGGTATCCCAGAAGTAATGATGACCCGTGGACTGATCACACATAACAGAAGAAAACATAATTTATGCTTACCTGATAAATTCCTTTCTTCTGTTGTGTGATCAGTCCACGGCCCGCCCTGTTTTAAGGCAGGTAAATATCTTTTAAATTATACTCCAGTCACCACTTCACCCTTGGTTACTCCTTTCTCGTTGATTCTTGGTCGAATGACTGGGACTGACGTAGAGGGGAGGAGCTATATGCAGCTCTGCTGGGTGAATCCTCTTGCATTTCCTGTTGGGGAGGAGTTATATTCCAGAAGTAATGATGACCCGTGGACTGATCACACAACAGAAGAAAGGAATTTATCAGGTAAGCATAAATTATGTTTTTGTGCTTTGTTGACAAGTTTAAGCCTGTTTAACATGTCTGAACCATCAGATAACGATGTTCTATATGTATGAAAGCCAAGGTTTCTCCCCATTTAAATATATGTGATAATTGTGTCATAGTGTCCAAACAAAGTAGGGACAATAATGCCATAGATAATGATATTGCCCATGATGATTCCTCAAATGAGGGGAGTAAGCATGGTACTGCATCATCCCCTTCTGTGTCTACACCAGTTTTGCCCACACAAGAGGCCCCTAGTACATCTAGTGCGCCAATACTTATTACCATGCAACAATTAACGGCTGTAATGGATAATTCTATTGCAAACATTTTATCCAAAATGCCTACATATCAGAGAAAGCGCGATTGCTCTGTTTTAAACACTGAAGAGCAAGAGGACGCTGATGATAACTGTTCTGACATGCCCTCACACCAATCTGAAGGGGCCAGGAGGGAGATTTTGTCTGAGGGAGAAATTTCAGATTCAGGGAAAATTTCTCAACAAGCTGAACCTGATGTTGTAACATTTAAATTTAAATTAGAACATCTCCACGCACTACTTAAGGAGGTATTATCTACTCTGGATGATTGTGACAATTTGGTCATTCCAAAGAAATTATGTAAGATGGACAAGTTCCTAGAGGTTCCGGTGTCCCCTGATGCTTTTCCTATACCCAAGCGGGTGGCGGACATAGTAAATAAGGAGTGGGAAAGGCCCGGCATACCTTTTGTTCCTCCCCCTATATTTAAGAAATTATTTCCTATAGTCGACCCCAGAAAGGACTTATGGCAGACAGTCCCCAAGGTCGAGGGGGCGGTTTCTACTCTAAACAAACTCACTACTATTCCTATAGAAGATAGTTGTGCTTTCAAGATCCTATGGATAAAAAGTTAGAGGGTTTGCTTAAAAAGATGTTTGTTCAGCAAGGTTACCTTCTACAACCAATTTCATGCATTGTTCCTGTCACTACAGCTGCGTGTTTCTGGTTCGAAGAATTAGAAAAGTCGCTCAATAAAGAATCTTCGTATGAGGAGGTTATGGACAGAGTTCAAGCACTTAAATTGGCTAACTCTTTTATTTTAGATGCCGCTTTGCAATTAGCTAGATTAGCGGCGAATAATTCAGGGTTTGCTATCGTGGCGCGCAGAGCGCTTTGGCTAAAGTCTTGGTCAGCGGATGTGTCCTCCAAGACCAAATTGCTTAACATCCCTTTCAAGGGTAAAACACTGTTTGGCCCTGACTTGAAAGAGATTATTTCAGACATCACTGGGGGAAAGGGCCACGCCCTTCCTCAGGATAGGTCTTTTAAGGCTAAAAATAAGCCTCAAATTCTACACCCTCTAAGTAAGAGGGTAATACTTCTCAAACCAAGCCAGCCTGGAGACCGATGCAAGGCTGGTACAAGGGTAAGCAGGCCAAGAAACCTGCCACTGCTACCAAAACAGCGTGAAGTGTTGGCCCCCGATCCGGGACCGGATCTGGTGGGGGGCAGACTTTCTCTCTTTGCTCAGGCTTGGGCAAGAGATATTCAGGATCCTTGGGCGCTAGAAATAGTTTCTCAAGGTTATCTCCTGGAATTCAGGGAACTACCCCCAAGGGGAAGGTTCCACAGGTCTCAATTATATTCGAACCAAATAAAAAGACAGGCATTCTTACATTGTGTAGAAGACCTGTCAAGAATGGGAGTGATTCATCCTGTTCCATTAGGAGAACAAGGGATGGGGTTTTACTCCAACCTGTTCATAGTTCCCAAAAAAGAGGGAACATTCAGACCAATTTTAGATCTCAAGATTCTAAACAAGTTTCTAAGGGTTTCATCGTTCAAAATGGAAACCATTCGAACGATCCTTCCTACCATCCAGGAAGGTCAATTCATGACCACGGTGGATTTAAAGGATGCGTACCTACATATTCCTATCCACAAGGAACATCTTCGGTTCCTAAGGTTCGCCTTTCTGGACAAGCATTACCAGTTTGTGGCACTTCCATTCGGATTAGCCACTGCTCCAAGGATTTTCACAAAGGTACTAGGGTCCCTTCTAGCGGTGCTAAGACCAAGGGGCATTGCAGTAGTACCTTACTTGGACGACATCCTGATTCAAGTGTCGTCTCTGTCAAAAGCAAGGGCTCATACGGACATTGTCCTAGCCTTTCTCAGATCTCACAGGTGGAAAGTGAACATAGAAAAAAGTTCTCTGTCCCCGTCAACAAGAGTTCCCTTCTTGGGAACAATAATAGTTTCCTTAGAAATGAAGATTTTTCTGACAGAGGCCAGAAAATCAAACTTCTAAGCTCTTGTCAGGTACTTCATTCTGTTCTTCTTCCTTCCATACCGCAGTACATGGAAGTAATAGGTTTGATGGTTGCGGCAATGGACATAGTTCCTTTTGCACAAATTCATCTAAGACCATTACAACTGTGCATGCTCAGACTGTGGAATGGGGATTATACAGACTTATCTCCGACGATCCAAGTAGATCAAAGGACCAGAGATTCACTCCGTTGGTGGCTGACCCTGGACAACCTGTCACAGGGAATGAGCTTCCGCAGACCAGAGTGGGTCATTGTCACGACCGACGCCAGTCTGGTGGGCTGGGGCGCGGTCTGAGAACCCCTGAAAGCTCAGGGTCTATGGTCTCGGGAAGACTCTCTTCTCCCGATAAACATTCTGGAACTGAGAGCGATATTCAATGCTCTCAAGGCTTGGCCTTGACTAGCAAAGGCCAAATTCATAAGGTGTCAATCAGACAACATGACGACTGTTGCATATATCAACCATCAGGGGGGAACAAGGAGTTCCCTGGTGATGGAGGAGCATCCGGGGGAGTGGGAACTCCATCCGGAAATCTTTGCCCAAATAACTCAATTATGGGGCATTCCAGACATGGATCTGATGGCCTCTCGTCAGAACTTCAAAGTCCCTTGTTACGGGTCCAAATCCAGGGATCCCAAGGCGACTCTAGTGGATACAATAGTAGCACCTTGGATCTTCAACCTAGCTTATGTATTCCCACCGTTTCCTCTCATTCCCAGGCTGGTAGCCAGGATCAATCAGGAGAGGGCTTCGGTGATCTTGATAGTTCCTGCGTGGCCACGCAGGACTTGGTATGCAGACCTGGTGAATATGTCATCGGCTCCACCATGGAAGCTACCTTTGAGACAGGACCTTCTTGTTCAGGGTCCATTCGAACATCCGAATCTGGTTTCTCTCCAACTGACTGCTTGGAGATTGAACGCTTGATTCTATCAAAGCGTGGGTTTTCAGATTCTGTAATAGATACTCTTATTCAGGCTAGAAAGCCTGTAACTAGAAAAATTTACCATAAAATATGGAAAAAATATATATGTTGGTGTGAATCTAAAGGATTCCCATGGAACAAGATAAAAATTCCTAAGATTCTTTCCTTTCTACAAGAAGGTTTGGAGAAAGGATTATCTGCAAGTTCTCTGAAGGGACAGATCTCTGCTTTATCTGTTTTACTTCACAAAAGGCTGGCAGCTGTGCCAGACGTTTAAGCGTTTGTTCAGGCTCTGGTTAGAATCAAGCCTGTTTACAGACCTTTGACTCCTCCCTGGAGTCTTAATCTAGTTCTTTCAGTTCTTCAAGGGGTTCCGTTTGAACCCTTATATTCCGTAGATATTAAGTTATTATCGTGGAAAGTTTTGTTTTTTGGTTGCAATTTCTTCTGCTAGAAGAGTTTCTGAGTTATCTGCTCTGCAGTGTTCTCTGCCCTATCTGGTCCATGCAGATAAGGTGCTTTTGCGTACTGAGCCTGGTTTTCTTCCGAAGGTTGTTTCCAACAAAAATATTAACCAGGAGATAGTTGTGCCTTCTTTGTGTCCGAATCCAGTTTCAGAGAAGGAACGTTTGTTACACAATTTGGACGTAGTCCGTGCTCTAAAATTCTATTTAGAGGTTACTGAAGGTTTCAGACAAACATCCTCTTCGTTTGTTGTTTATTCTGGTAAAAGGAGAGGTAAAAAAGCAACTTCTACCTCTCTTTCTTTTTGGCTTAGAAGCATTATCAGATTGGCTTTTGAGACTGCCGGACGGCAGCCTCCTGAAAGTATCACAGCTCACTCCACTGGGGCTGTGGCTTCCACATGGGCCTTCAAGAACGAGGCTCCTGTTGACCAGATATGTAAGGCAGCGACTTGGTCTTCATTGCACTCTTTTGCCAAATTTTACAAATTTTATACTTTTTGCTTCTTCGGAGGCTATTTTTGGGAGAAAGATTTTGCAAGCCGTGGTGCCTTCCGTTTAGGTGACCTGATTTGCTCCCTCCCTTCATCCGTGTCCTAAAGCTTTGGTATTGGTTCCCACAAGTAAGGATGACGCCGTGGACCGGACACACCTATGTTGGAGAAAACAGAATTTATGCTTACCTGATAAATTACTTTCTCCAACGGTGTGTCCGGTCCACGGCCCGCCCTGGTTTTTTAATCAGGTCTGATGAATTATTTTCTCTAACTACAGTCACCACGTTACCATATGGTTTCTCCTATATATATTTCCTCCTGTCCGTCGGTCGAATGACTGGGGTAGGCGGAGCCTGGGAGGGACTATATGGCCAGCTTTGCTGGGCTCTTTGCCATTTCCTGTTGGGGAGGAGAATATCCCACAAGTAAGGATGACGCCGTGGACCGGACACACCGTTGGAGAAAGTAATTTATCAGGTAAGCATAAATTCTGTTTTTTTACAACAGCCACACATTGAGAGGCAGAAATTGCAATGATTGCAGTTTTATGGAATTTTGAGCATGATGTATATGATGAATCAGTGTTACAGCTAATTTTCTTTTAAGATGCAGCCAAATTCTGGTTCCTACTCAGTGTCTCACTCTTAAATTTCTCTGTCTGTGTGTGTGTGTGTATATGTATGTATATATGTGTGTATATATATATATATATATATGTATATATATGTATATATATATATATATATATATATATATATATATATATATATATATATATATATATATATATATATATATATATATATATATATATATATATATAATTTTCCTTCTCGGTTTCCTGCAAAGCATCGTGGAAAACATTATTGGCTCTCTTTGTCCTTGTACCACAAAACCTTTATTCAAAATCTTAATTTTCTTTGTTTTAGCATAACTTAGTTTGTTCTCTGTATTCTTTATTTTTATCCTTCCAATTGTTGATCAACCACATCTTTTTACTTCACCCAGTTATGGTTTCTAAAACCATTAAAGGGGCAGTAAAGTAAAAAATAAACTTTCGTGATTCAGGGAAAAAAAAAAGTTTTCTTCTATTATCAGATTATGCACAGTCTCATGTGACACTTTTTGAGGTAGCAGGAGTCTGTGACTGGCTGCTGGTTTTCACATGATACAGGAGACATGGGAAATAAAGTTTTTTTTTTGTTTGTTTTTTTAAATAGAATGGTCCGCTAATAATTGCTTCCTACATTAGCAGTCGTTTAAATCTGCATCAAGTGATATGCTTTTCATACTCCTACAAGTAAGATTAATCCATGTCAAATATGCATCAAGTGGAACATCTGCCAAAGGTCATTTTTATTATCATTGACTAAGTGCTTGAATTATTCCAGCCTTGGCATTTAAAGGGACACTCAAAATTAAACTTTCATGATTCAGATAGAGCATGCAATTGTAAACAACTTTCCAATTTACGGTACTTCCATTAACAAAATGTGCGCAGTCTTTTTATATTTACATATTGCCCCTACTGAGCATGTGCAAGAATTCACAGAATATACGTATATGCATTTGTGATTGGCTGATGTCTGTCACATGATATAGGGGGAGTGGAAAAAGATCTACTAATTTGAAGTTCAGACGTGTAATGATGCAATTGTTGATTATGCAAATCTACTGTATTTACTGGTTCTTTAAGGTTGGATCTTATTCCTTAATTTTAGTTTCCACTTTTGGCAGATTTTACTAAATGTAAAAAAAATTCCATGAATACACAGTTCTGTGTTTTTTTTTTTTTTTTTTTTTCCCCGCATAGGTTTTACTTCTTAATTCTATTCTGTAGTGGAACTTTGTTTTTTTTATTCTTTCATCCCTTTGTGATTTTTTTCTTTCTTCATCTTGAGGTTATCATCTATATCCGTGTTTATTTGTTTTTTTTTTGTTTGTTTGTTTTTTCTTCTAGACTACATGTCAAGGAATTCCAATTTCATTTATTCCTTCTAAATACGGATCTCACCACAGCAGTATAAATATGAATTCAACATTACTTGCCTAACTTACTTGCATACTTGCCTAACTTTCCATTTACTCAGTAAACCTTTTTTGATTTATCTTGAATATGTGAAAGCCCAATCCAGTGTGTAAACTCTACACTATAGAGGTACTCTCTCTTGGTATTCAACATATGATGGATGTATCACATGTCTATTTGTTGGAATTAAAATACCTTCAAAAGATTTATAATTTTTTTTTTTTTTTTTTTTTTTGAAAGAAGTTTTATTGATATTTTGTGACAAATACATAAAAAAGAAGAAAAGATATTAAGTTGTTTCATCACAACAAATCCAGCAAAATGATATACATATTTATCTCCATACATATTACACTAATTCCATCAGTTCAGATAACATTTTATCTTAATATGATATCGAGTTTTACCTTTCAAACTATGTTACTAATCTCATCACTCCTTTCCCTTTTTAATTAACAAAGAACAATACATAGGAAGCGAGAGCAACAGCAAATAAGAAGCAAAATATTCAAACTCACTTTCGATCACATGAGTACATAATTACTCTTATCAATATTTCAATATGGCGTATATAGTTTTGACTTAACTCTTATTCAATCAAATATATTCCCCCCAAACCCAAAAAAAAAAAAAAAAGAGAATTAATGTACCCCTCCCACCTTCCCCCCTCTCCCTATAAGACGGCCATCTTTATTCAAATAGCCATTCTCCTCTAAGTCTACAGTTTTCTATGTATACTGTATTATCAAATTTTTTAATTATTCGTTTCTGTTCTTCTAAATCTAGGGTTTTAACCCACCTTCCCCATTTATCAAAGAAGCGGGTGATATTAGTTTCTATATGAAACAAAGTATCTTGAAGTTCTATCAAGAATTGGTGATGAATATTTTCCTTAATCGCTATTAGTTGTAATTTTATCTTTCTTCCACCCTTTTAATATAAGATTCCTTGTTATTAGAATCACTAGTGTTATACATTTTCTACATGATAAATGTTCTTTCTTATAGTGGAAAAAGATAACCTGATCTGCTTGTAGCCTAATTTGGGTCTCATATATCATGCCTAGCCAATAGTTTATTTCCTCCCATAATTTTTGTATTCTTGGGCATGACCAGAAACTATGTAGCAAGTTTGTACTTTGTTGCTTACATTTTATACATAATGCTGCCTCTCCGGTACCACCCCACTTGGCGATTTTCTCAGGAGTAATATACACCATTCACATTATCTTAGTATGTTGTTCCCTCATAGGGATAGCTAGCGATGCTTCTTCTACCCTTTCTATGCTTTTCAACATTATCTGTGTACTAAGATTCTTGGAAAATACATCTCTCCATTTTGCGACCCCTAGTTCAATATGCTGTTTGTACTTTCTGTTATTTATTATATTATAGAGAAGTGAGATAGAGTATTTACCCTGTTTGATTAAATTAATAACCGGGATTAGTGCTGTGAGCTCCCAGTTATTCCCCTGCAGTTGAATTAGTTTCAGACAGTAATGTCTGACTTGTAGGAAAAAGAAGAGGTGTCTATCTGCCAGACTATATCTATTCTTAATTACTTCGAATTCTTCAACCTTCATTGCCTCTTGGTTAGTTTTAACTAATTGTATAGGTTTGGATAATCCCTTTTCTCTCCAGCGTGTGAAGATTCCTGAAAGAAGCCCCTGTTTAAACCCTGGATTACCCTCTATGGACAGAAATTTAGTAGCAAAGGGCTTTAGGCCTAAAAATTTGCATGTCCTATGCCAGGCCACTATTGTATCTTTAAAGAAGTCTATTTTTTTAACATACTCTGGGAGATTTTTAATTTCTAAATGAAGAACATTTTTTTTAAGCAGAACGGTTTTATTAAGCCGTTTTCTATGTCTAAGAGGGTGAAATGATTACTCTCCAAGAGCCAGTCTAAGGCAATCTTCGTAACCGCCGAGATTTATAATTTTTAATAATTCTTGAAGACATCTGGCTTTCACTTAAAAAAATAATAATCTGATATCCAAGTGTTTTTTGGCAGTTTAAGTGTATCCTTTGCTGCTGCTATTATTAGTAGTAGTTTTTTGGAAGTACTTTTCACTCATTTTAATTTTACCTCTTTGTTCTTGTGTATGAGCACTTCACTTCTACTCCAGATTTCAATTTACTGTGGATTTTTTTTTTTTTTTTTTTTTTTTTTAAATTCGTTTTTATTAAAGGAATCAAGCGCTTACAGCATCTTTACAATAGTCATTGCATGTATAGACAGTAATTTCCTCAAATAAACAGTTATACAGTGATACAGCAGTTTGGTTTCCATTTCACAAGTGTGAGCAGTACTGTATGAGCAATTAAGTCATTGCCGAGGTGGCATGTCATAGAAGTGGTGTTCATAGTTCAGGTGTCAGCGCAGAGTTGCGCACTTCATTCCTTAAAATATTTTAATTTTAAACATTTAAAAAAAACATTGAAAACATGTAAAATAACTATCTACATAAACATGAATTTTGACCAAGTTCTTATAGGCAATTTGACTGTGAATCTTTCCATTTCCAATAAGGGATAGCTGAAGAGGGTGGGAGGGGTTGGTAAGAGGAGGGGGAGAAGAAGAGAAAAAAAAATAAAAAAAATAAAAATAAAAAAAAAATATGAGTACGTGTGTGTGGTGGCCTGGGTTGAGTATTCGGCCTGAATCCCTTTCCTTCCCCCTAGAATAACATCACTTCCAAGGGTTCTCGGCTTTGTGTGTTTTGCCCTGTATGTTCTGCCCCTTCACCCAGTGTCATGAGTTGCATTGTTTCCAAGTGAGCAAAAGGTTTCAGTATCTGATTTCGAATGTCTGGGTCTAGCGAGTCTAGGAATGCCCCCCACTTTCTCAAGAAGGGGCGCAGTCTTTGCTTTGCGTCAAGTCGAACATCATATTGTTCCACCAAGAGTTGTTTAAGCAGTAGATGTTTCAATTGTGCTATTGTTGGCGCTTGTCTAGTTAGCCATCTTGTAAGAATGCACTGTCTAGCCAGGATAGTATATAATGTGAGGAATTTGTGTAACCTTTTGTGTGAGGTTTCCCATTTCAGCATGAAAATTTCTGCCTCTGTAAATACTACTTCTACCTGCAGTGTAATTTTAAGCCAATATTGACATTGACTCCAGAACCTCCTTATCTTCAAGCAGGTGTAAAAATAGTGATGGAATGATGGGGTCGCAGCGCCACATTTAACACATCTATCTTGGATTGAGCTATTCCACTTCGATAATCTATGGGGCGTGATGTAGTCCATGTGTAGGATCCTGACCTGTGCCTCTCTGTGTGTTACTGCCATTGTCGCTTGCTGTGTGTGTTCTAGGCTCACCCTGATGTCTTGTGTCGTCAGTGCTGTTAAACAGACATTGTTATACCTAGATGCTATGTCCTCTAGGATCTGAGACTCTTTCTGTTGTATCAGGCGGGTGTAGATGTGAGATAGAGAGAAGGACCCTGCTCTAAATAGCGTTTGGGAGACTGCAAAGGGTGACGGATCCCAAAATCCCACATTCGAGGACTGCAGTGATGTTATATAGTGACGCAGCTGTAAGTAGGCGTAGAAGTGTTTATTTGGGATTAAGTATTTAGCTCTTAAATCTTGAAATGACCGTACCGTGTGGTGCAAAGGATCCAGGATATCCCCAACCAGTGTTAGGCCAGAGTTGTTCCAGATTCGGAACGGTTCCTGATCATTCCCCGCAGGGAAGTCTGGATTCCCTATTATTGGGATGAATTTTGGTGAGGTTATGTCGGCTTTTAGGTGTTTATGGATTCCTTGCCAGGCCCTAAGAGGATCTGTGTAGAGTACATTATTATATATCCCCGGTGGGATCGTTTTTTTGGTCTCCATAGGGTAGGTAGGACGGTGCCATAGGAGCCAGTACTGCCCTTTCAAGGCTGGCATCACAGAAATGTCCTGTGTTCAATTGCCAATCTATGACAAGGCGGGCTAGTGTCGCCCAGTTATACAGTCTAAGATTTGGAAGGCCTAGCCCTCCCGCTGAGTATGGAAGCTGAAGCTTCTCCATTGCTATTCTCGGTTTGCCCTTTTTCCAGATGAACTGAGATACTGCCCGATCAAGCGACTGTGTATCTGCTTTGGTCATGAGGAATGGCAGCATGAGCAGGGGGTAGAGTATCTTGGGTAATATTGTCATCTTGATCAGATTGACCCTGCCTGACAGTCCCAGAGGGAGATTGAGCCAATTGGATAGTTGGGATATGATTTGGGCACTTTTTTCCGAAATATTCAGTTTGTAAATGTTGGAGGGATCCCTATGTAGGTGTATACCTAGATAAGTCAGTTTCTCCGTCACCTCAACAAATGGGAAGTCATGTGTGGATTGAGGGTGCTTATTGAGCCACATTACCTCCGATTTGGAGGCGTTTATTTTGTACCCGGAGAAGCTGCCGAAGTCAGCTATCGTTCGGAGGATATTGGGTATATGGGTTCGCGGGGAATCTACAAATAGCAGCATATCATCCGCGTACAGCGCGAGGTGTAGGGGGATTCCTTTAACTTTGATTCCTGGGAAAGTGTGTCTAAGCTTTATTGCCAATGGCTCCAACGCCAAATTGAACAGCAGCGGGGACAGGGGGCATCCCTGCCTAGTACCTTTCTGAAGAGGGAAATCCCCCGAGAAAAGCCCATTGGAAAGGACCCGTGCCACCGGTCCTTACTTAATACATTTAGAAATGGGCCATCAAAGCCGAACTTACGCAGAGAATCCATCAGGTGCGGCCATTCTACTCGGTCAAAGGCCTTCTCCGCGTCCAAGGACAGCAGGAAGGCCTCCGATGAGGCGTGTGTGGCACTGCTCTTCCCTTTTGACCAGTAATGTTCTATAACATGTAAGACCCTTCGAAGATTTACCACCGAGGTGCGCCTGAACACAAAGCCAGTTTGATCCGGGTGTATCAGATCTGGCAGAATCGTCCGCAGCCTATTCGCCATAATTTTAGTGAACAACTTATAGTCCACGTTTAGGAGCGAAATCGGTCTGTAGGACTCTGGGAGCGAGTGGTCTTTGCCAGGTTTGGGGATCAGTGTGATATGAGCAGCTGTGAACTCTTTAGAGGGTTGTGTTTCTGTCAGCATCAAAGCATTGAATACTTTAATGAGTGTCGTGGTTAATTGCGGTTGCAAAGCCTTGTAGAACTCCGACGGGAGTCCATCTGGGCCTGGTGTCTTACCTATGGGGAGACCTTTGATGGTGTTAACTAATTCATCTTGTGTGATTGTGGCGTTTAATGCATCTCTTTGGTCTGAGCTAATTTGAGGTAGTTCTATTGAGCTCCAAAATTGAGCCATTGTTTCTGTTGGTGCTGGTGCCTGTTTAGTATAAAGAAGTGTATAGTATGATTTAAAACATTCCACTATGTGTTCAGGGTTGTTAAATGTTTTATTTTTCCAGCGCAGAGCGACCACTCCGGTTTTTACAGAGTGTGGTTTGGTCAGGGCCGCCAATAATTTACCTGCTCTACTGCCAAATCTATACATTTTACCCGCTGTCTTTAACAGTCCTGCCGCTGCTTGTTGGTTTGTGAATACTTCTAGATCTGCTTTGGCAGCTATGTATCTGTCATATGCTGTTCTTGATCCATTTTGTAGGTATAAGAGGTAGGCCTGGCCCAACTGTTCCTGCAAGGTTCTATGTCTATATTGGGTTTTGTGTTTTACTTTTGCAACATAAGAGATTATATTGCCTGCCAGCACAGTTTTAGCTGTCTCCCAAAAAAGCTTAGGATTGTCTATGTGTGCCGCATTGTCTGTTGCAAAGTCCGTCCAAGAGTGCTGTAAGAATTTAACAAAGGCTTCTGACTTGACTAGATATGTGGGGAAACGGAGTATGTTCCTATTAGTTTGGTGTTTGGTAGTTCTCAGTGTTAGTTCTACCGGGGCGTGGTCTGAAATTAGTATGTCGTGTATTCTACAACCCTGCACCTCATCTGATAATTTATTGGCTATTAGAAAGAGATCTATCCGAGATAGTGTATGTTTGGCCTTAGATAAGCATGTGTATTCTTTGCTTTCTGGATTATGTAATCTCCATATGTCGCATGTATTAGTGTCCCTATGAAACATGTTAAATATCTTAGATTCGTATCTGGCTTTGTAATTTTTTTTGGGGTCTTTAATTCTGAGTGGTTCCAACCACTGCCTGTCCAGAGTATGTGTGGGGGAGATATTGAAGTCCCCTCCAATTATCAATTTAGATCCCATATGAGGAACCAAGGTCTTTATCAAGTCTTGCCAAAACTTCGTATCTCTGTGATTTGGCGCATAAAGATTGCAGAATGTGTAATCTATGGAGTCTACTGTTGCCTCAGCTATGATATATCTACAGTTAGGATCTAGGTGAACATTTTTAATATTGACAACCACCCTCTTCCCAAATATTATGGCTAAGCCTCTACTGGCGCTGGTGTGGGAGCAGAAAATTACCTGATTTACCCACTCTCTTTGTAATTTCTGGTGTTCTATGTCTGTAAGGTGTGTCTCTTGTAACATTGCGATATCTGCTCCTAATTTTCTAAGGTGGTTGAGGGTTGCTTTGCGTTTGATGGGAGTATTAAGACCCCCCACGTTCCACGTTATCACTCTAAGAGGCATTTGTACATGTTTGAATCATGTCGTGTAGCAGGAGAGAGAAAAAAAAAAAAAAAAAGGGGGGGGGTGGGGGAGAGGAGGGGAGAGTGAAATAGGATAACAGGCATTCTTTATAATTATGAGCTGACCAGAACACAACTAGAATATTTTCCAATTTTGTGTAAGCGATTCTCTGTGTCGCTCTGAGAGTCTTGTTTGAGTAATAGTCTGGGTTTGGGAATTGTTTTCTGTCCAGTATAAGTATGGTGGGTCATTTGTGGGAGCGTTAGTCTCCCTACTGTTGCGTGTATCTTTCTATTTTGCGAATGCCTTTCATCCTTATCATTGTATATTTCATTTTTAGTGGTGTGAGTTGTCAGGGAACCGGGATTATCCATCATGCAGGTTCTGTGTGTTATATAAGAGGACGGGGGGTTTGAGTGAAGGGTGCTGCATGTGAGTGCAAATGTAAGAGTGCTCTGTCCACACTATGCAGGGTGTGTCCATAATGACATTTTTGTTTCCCCTTTCCCTTTAGGTATTTCTAGGCAATTGAGTTTACCGATCTTGGTCATCCTATTCAAAACAAACATGGAACATTTAACAAAATAGAAGTACATGTATTTCTTGATTTTACCAGAGATCTCTTTTCTAGCAAACATTAGGTTTAAGTAGTTGGTTCGTTGATATAGACAAATTAAAGCAAATGAAAACATTCAGTGTAGTGCAATTGAATCTGTTACCGTTCTTGGTCATCTTATTCAAAACAAGTATAAAACATTTAACTAAACAATAGCATGTATAGTAATCTCTTTTCTTTCCATCATTGGGTTTAATTAGCTGCCCTATTAATATAAACAAGTTAAAACAAATTAAAACCTTCAAACTTAATAAAACATTAGAACATATACTATAAGAAGTTACATCTTTAAATATATCTGGTACTTTACATTCGTGTAACATTACCCTGGAGGTCAGAGGTGACCTCTCCTCACAGTAGTCCATCCTTATGGTCCACGGACCTCTTTCAATCTGTAAATAGTGTCCCTTAATATTTAATTAGTTAGTTCAGATGTTAAACAGATGACTGCCCATTCCATAATGGGTGAAATCAAGCCGAACATGAGTAGGGGTGAACGTTCTCATTCTGGCTGTGAGTTCTGTTCCGTGGCAAGGTAGCTTCTCAAAGCCTGGGGAGTGTGGAAAAACTTGGGTCCATGCGGGGTCTGTAGCCTTAGTTTTGCTGGGAACAACAAAGCCACCTGTCTCCCCTGCTCGTGCAACCGAGAGCATAGAGGTGCGAATTCTTTTCTTTGTCTTGTAACATCCAAGGAAAAATCTTGAAAAAGTAGGAGTTTTGATCCTTCATACAATATCTCTTTACGAGCCCGGTAAGCTCTTAGAAGTTTGAGTTTCTCTTGGAAGTTCAGGCATCTGAAGATAACCTGCCGTGGTCTGGAATTGCTTTGCTCTAGGCCTTTTTCCGGACCTATACGATGGGCCCTCTCTACATCTATAGGCAATATATCTGGGTGTATGCCCAGCAGTTTGGGGAAGGTGAGCGCCGTGAATTCCAGCAGGCCTTTACCTTTGACGGATTCTGGGATGCCTACTATACGCAGGTTGTTGCGCCGGCTCCTGTTTTCCAGGTCGTCAATGCGGTCTTGAAGTAGTTGTGATTTTTTTACCAGCTGTTTAATGGTGGTATCTGCTGACGCTTGCCTGTCCTCCACATCCGAGATTCGAGTTACTGCTGCAGTGATTCTGGATGCAAACTGACGCACCTCACAAGTTAATGTGTCTACTCCCGTCTGTAGGGAGTCCATTTTTGGGAGGAAAAATGACTTCAGTTCATGCAGTAGGGACTTATGATCTAATCCTGGAGGGGCCATCTGATCAGCCGTGTCAGGGGAGTCAAAGTGAGTTTCCATGAGGTTCTTTTGTTGCTTTTTATTATCTGTGTTTTTTGTTCTGTGCGACATTTCTGCCGGTTTGGGTGAGAGTTTGTAAAAGAATTTATCTACTTTCATCAATTCCCTTTATCCTTTTGGGGTTGGTTTTCCACAGTTGTGTCTTCCTTTTATGTATCAGTGGACTCCAGCAGTCTCAGTAGGGTTGGCATAGGGTAATTGTACAAGTGCGTGAGGACTTAGTGGGGCAGGTATCACAGTGTGATGCAGTGGCAGCCTTATTTTCTCCGGTAGTTAGAATTGTGAGTGCTCTCTGCGGTTCTGCTGCTGTTTTTAAATTGTTTGCCAATATTAGAATGGAGAGACACTGTTAGTTGTAGTATAGGAAGGGTCTAAAGTCTCTTTGATGTCCTGTGCTGCGTGCTTATTGTTTGTGCCTGTTCTAAGGTGCTTAAGCTGGGTTTTGACCTCGTGGCACGCTGCTGCACTTTGTGAGTGGACTAGGTAGTTTTTGTAATGTCCGCTATGCCGGATTTTATTCCAGATTTGTTTAACAGTCAGTCAGAGGATGCCTGTATTATTATAGGGCAGACTGAGTATTACCGCAATGGTACCTTGATGGAGTCTTAGCGTGGCACCGGTGTTCGCTATGTTCACCGGGAATTCCCTGTCTTTGCTCTTTCCAGCCTGGGTCAGGATAAACAATGCCCAGACCGGTGTCTCTGTGATGGAGCTGTATGTGTTTTAGGTGGATTACCTGATTCTGTTTGGTGGGATTCCGATCAGGGCCACCGGCCTGCTGCGGAGGCAGCCAAAATGGCGTCTGCTCCAATTACTGTTCGGGAGCTCCCGGTCGCCAGATCCGATGGAGGGGGTCTGCACACTGCTGCTCAAAGTCGGCGAGGATGTGTGCCTCCCGACAAACCTTTGGAGTGTGGGGCAAGGCGATAATTTAGGGTGGAATTATGGTTAAGCTGTTTCTGCTGCTCGGAGCTCTGTTCAGACGCAGCCGCCTCGTTAGCCCGCCTACCGGAAGTCCTGGATTTTTTTCTTATTCTAACAAAGTACATCAGCACCCTGTTTGCAGAACAAGTCTTTCACCGGGATCGCCCAGTATGCTTACATGGATTTAGCTGATTTATACTCTATCCACTCTAAACTCACACAAAGCTGGAAGTTGCTGTAAACTCTAGCTTGAATTTTTGTTTTCATGGTGTTACTTTTTTCTTTGCAGAATGCAAATCTATTATTTGCACTTTTAACACTATTATAACTCAACAGCTCTAAACCTTTTTTCTTCTGTTATGTGTGATCAGTCCACGGGTCATCATTACTTCTGGGATATAACTCCTCCCCAACAGGAAATGCAAGAGGATTCACCCAGCAGAGCTGCATATAGCTCCTCCCCTCTACGTCAGTCCCAGTCATTCTCTTGCACCCAACGACTAGATAGGATGTGTGAGAGGACTATGGTGATTATTCTTAGTTTTTATGACTTCAATCAAAAGTTTGTTATTTTAAAATAGCACCGGAGCGTGTTATTACTTCTCTGGCAGAGTTTGAGGAAGAATCTGTCAGAGTTTTTTACTATGATTTTAACCGGAGTAGTTAAGATCATATTGCTGTTCTCGGCCATCTGAGGGAGGTAAAGGCTTCAGATCAGGGGACAGCGGGCAGATGAATCTGCATTGAGGTATGTAGCAGTTTTTATTTTCTGAATGGAATTGATGAGAAAATCCTGCCATACCGTTAAAATGACATGTATGTATACACTTCAGTATTCTGGGGATGGTATTTCACCGGAACTACTCTGTTAAAGGTCACTAATCCGTTTTAATAACTATTTATCATGTTAAACGTTTTTGCTGGAATGTAGAATCGTTTACATTGCTGAGGTACTGTGTGAATAAATATTTGGGCATTATTTTCCACTTGGCAGTTTTTTTTTTTTGCTTTAATTGTGACAGTTTCGTTTCTCTTCACTGCTGTGTGGGAGAGGGAGGGGCCGTTTTTGGCGCTCTTTGCTACGCATCAAAAAAATACCAGTCAGTTACTTTTATTTTTCCTGCATGATCCGGTTCATCTCTGATAGATCTCAGGGGTCTTCAAACTTCTTTGAAGGGAGGTAAATTCTCTCAGCAGAGCTGTGAGAATTCTTATAGTGACTGTGAATAAAAACGTTGCTTTGTATTTTTTATGTCAAATTTAATTATTGTTATTTTACTAATGGGAACAAACCTTTGCTAAAAGTTTTGTTATTTTAAAGTTTGATGCTATAACTGTTTTTCAGTTCATTATTTCAACTGTCATTTAATCGTTAGTACCTCTTTGAGGCACAGTACGTTTTTTTGCTAAAAAAAAAAAAAAAAAAAAAAAAAAAAAAAAAAAATTATAACCAAGTTGTAAGTTTTTTTGCTAGTGTGTTAAACATGTCTGACTCAGAGGAAGATATCTGTGTCATTTGTTCCAATGCCAAGGTGGAGCCCAATAGAAATTTATGTACTAACTGTATTGATGCTACTTTAAATAAAAGTCAATCTGTACAATGTGAACAAATTTCACCAAACAGCGAGGGGAGAGTTATGCCGACTAACTCGCCTCACGCGGCAGTACCTGCATCTCCCGCCCGGGAGGTGCGTGATATTTTGGCGCCTAGTACATCTGGGCGGCCATTACAGATAACATTACAAGATATGGCTACTGTTATGACTGAAGTTTTGTCTAAATTACCAGAACTAAGAGGCAAGCGTGATCACTCTGGGGTGAGAACAGAGTGCGCTGACAATGCTAGGGCCATGTCTGATACTGCGTCACAGCTCGCAGAGCATGAGGACGGAGAGCTTCATTCTGTGGGTGACGGTTCTGATCCAAACAGATTGGACTCAGATATTTCAAATTTTAAATTTAAATTGGAGAACCTCCGTGTATTACTAGGGGAGGTCTTAGCAGCTCTCAACGATTGTAACACCGTTGCAATACCAGAGAAACTGTGTAGGTTGGATAAATACTTTGCGGTACCGGCGAGTACTGACGTTTTTCCTATACCTAAGAGACTAACTGAAATTGTTACTAAGGAGTGGGATAGACCCGGTGTGCCGTTCTCACCTCCTCCAATATTTAGAAAGATGTTTCCAATAGACGCCACCACTCGGGACTTATGGCAAACGGTCCCCAAGGTGGAGGGAGCAGTTTCTACTTTAGCTAAGCGTACCACTATCCCGGTGGAGGATAGCTGTGCTTTCTCAGATCCAATGGATAAAAAATTAGAGGGTTACCTTAAGAAAATGTTTGTTCAACAAGGTTTTATATTACAACCCCTTGCATGTATCGCGCCGATTACGGCTGCGGCAGCATTTTGGATTGAGTCGCTTGAAGAGAACCTTAGTTCATCTACGCTAGACGACATTACGGACAGGCTTAGAGTCCTTAAACTAGCTAATTCCTTCATTTCGGAGGCCGTAGTACATTTAACCAAACTTACGGCTAAGAACTCAGGATTCGCCATACAGGCACGTAGGGCGCTGTGGCTAAAATCCTGGTCAGCTGATGTTACTTCTAAGTCCAAATTACTTAATATACCTTTCAAGGGGCAGTCTTTATTTGGGCCCGGTTTGAAAGAGATTATCGCTGACATTACAGGAGGTAAGGGCCACGCCCTACCTCAAGACAAAGCCAAAGCTAAGGCTAGACAGTCTAATTTTCGTCCCTTTCGGAACTTCAAAACAGGAGCAGCATCAACCTCCACTGCACCAAAACAGGAAGGAGCTGTTGCTCGTTACAGGCAAGGCTGGAAGCCTAACCAGTCCTGGAACAAGAGCAAGCAGGCCAGGAAACCTGCTGCTGCCCCAAAGACAGCATGAACCGAGAGCCCCCGATCCGGGACCGGATCTAGTGGGGGGCAGACTCTCTCTCTTCGCCCAGGCCTGGGCAAGAGATGTTCAGGATCCCTGGGCACTAGAGATCATATCTCAGGGATACCTTCTAGACTTCAAATTATCTCCCCCAAGAGGGAGATTTCATCTGTCAAGGTTGTCAACAAACCAGATAAAGAAAGAAGCGTTTCTACGCTGCGTACAAGATCTGTTAATAATGGGAGTGATCCATCCGGTTCCGCGGTCGGAACAAGGACAAGGGTTCTACTCAAACCTGTTTGTGGTTCCCAAAAAAGAGGGAACTTTCAGGCCAATCTTAGATTTAAAGATTCTAAACAAATTCCTAAGAGTTCCATCGTTCAAAATGGAAACTATTCGGACAATCTTACCCATGATCCAAGAGGGTCAGTACATGACCACAGTGGATTTAAAGGATGCTTACCTTCACATACCGATCCACAAAGATCATCACCGGTATCTAAGGTTTGCCTTCTTAGACAGGCACTACCAGTTTGTAGCTCTTCCATTCGGATTGGCTACGGCTCCAAGAATCTTCACAAAGGTTCTGGGTGCCCTTCTGGCGGTACTAAGACCGCGAGGGATTTCGGTAGCTCCATACCTAGACGACATTCTAATACAAGCTTCAAGCTTTCAAACTGCCAAGTCTCATACAGAGTTAGTTCTGGCATTTCTAAGGTCGCATGGATGGAAAGTGAACGAAAGGAAGAGTTCTCTTTTTCCTCTCACAAGAGTTCCATTCTTGGGGACTCTTATAGATTCTGTAGAAATGAAGATTTACCTGACAGAGGACAGGTTAACAAAGCTTCAAAATGCATGCCGTGTCCTTCATTCCATTCAACACCCGTCAGTAGCTCAATGCATGGAGGTGATCGGCTTAATGGTAGCGGCAATGGACATAGTACCTTTTGCACGCCTACACCTCAGACCTCTGCAATTATGCATGCTAAGTCAGTGGAATGGGGATTACTCAGATTTGTCCCCTACTCTGAATCTGAATCAAGAGACCAGAAATTCTCTTCTATGGTGGCTTCATCGGCCACACCTGTCCAGGGGGATGCCATTCAGCAGGCCAGACTGGACAATTGTAACAACAGACGCCAGCCTACTAGGTTGGGGCGCTGTCTGGAATTCTCTGAAGGCTCAGGGACTATGGAATCAGGAGGAGAGTCTCCTTCCAATAAACATTCTGGAATTGAGAGCAGTTCTCAATGCCCTTCTAGCTTGGCCCCAATTAACAACTCGGGGGTTCATCAGGTTTCAGTCGGACAACATCACGACTGTAGCTTACATCAACCATCAGGGAGGGACAAGAAGCTCCCTAGCAATGGTGGAAGTATCAAAGATAATTCGCTGGGCAGAGTCTCACTCTTGCCACCTGTCAGCAATCCACATCCCGGGAGTGGAGAACTGGGAGGCGGATTTCTTGAGTCGCCAGACTTTTCATCCGGGGGAGTGGGAACTTCATCCGGAGGTCTTTGCCCAAATACTTCGACGTTGGGGCAAACCAGAGATAGATCTCATGGCGTCTCGCCAGAACGCCAAACTTCCTCGCTACGGGTCCAGATCCAGGGATCCGGGAGCGGTTCTGATAGATGCTTTGACAGCACCTTGGAACTTCGGGATGGCTTATGTGTTTCCACCCTTTCCGCTGCTTCCTCGATTGATTGCCAAAATCAAGCAGGAGAGAGCATCAGTGATTCTAATAGCGCCTGCATGGCCACGCAGGACTTGGTATGCAGATCTAGTGGACATGTCATCCTGTCCGCCTTGGTCTCTACCTCTAAGACAGGACCTTCTGATACAGGGTCCATTCAAACATCAAAATCTAACTTCTCTGAAGCTGACTGCTTGGAAATTGAACGTTTGATTTTATCAAAACGTGGTTTTTCTGAGTCGGTTATTGATACCCTGATACAGGCTAGGAAGCCTGTTACCAGAAAGATTTACCATAAAATATGGCGTAAATACCTATACTGGTGTGAATCCAAACATTACTCATGGAGTAAGGTTAGGATCTCTAGGATATTGTCCTTTCTACAAGAAGGGTTAGAAAAGGGTTTATCAGCTAGTTCATTAAAGGGACAGATTTCAGCTCTGTCCATCTTGTTACACAGGCGTCTGTCAGAAAATCCAGACGTCCAGGCTTTTTGTCAGGCTTTAGCTAGGATCAAGCCTGTGTTTAAAGCTGTTGCTCCGCCATGGAGTTTAAACTTAGTTCTTAACGTTTTACAGGGTGTTCCATTTGAACCCCTTCATTCCATTGATATAAAATTGTTATCTTGGAAAGTTCTGTTTTTAATGGCTATTTCCTCGGCTCGAAGAGTCTCTGAGTTATCAGCCTTACATTGTGATTCTCCTTATCTGATTTTTCACTCAGACAAGGTAGTTCTGCGTACTAAACCTGGGTTCTTACCTAAGGTGGTCACTAACAGGAATATCAATCAAGAGATTGTTGTTCCATCCTTGTGTCCAAATCCTTCTTCAAAGAAGGAACGTCTTCTACACAATCTGGATGTAGTTCGTGCCCTCAAGTTCTACTTGCAGGCAACTAAAGATTTTCGCCAAACTTCTTCCCTGTTTGTCGTTTATTCTGGACAGAGGAGAGGTCAAAAAGCTTCTGCTACCTCTCTCTCTTTTTGGCTTCATAGCATAATACGTTTAGCCTATGAGACTGCTGGTCAGCAGCCTCCTGAAAGAATTACAGCTCACTCCACTAGAGCTGTGGCTTCCACTTGGGCCTTTAAGAATGAGGCCTCTGTTGAACAGATTTGCAAGGCTGCAACTTGGTCTTCGCTTCATACTTTTTCCAAATTTTACAAATTTGACACTTTTGCTTCTTCGGAGGCTATTTTTGGGAGAAAGGTTCTTCAGGCAGTGGTTCCTTCTATATAATGAGCCTGCCTATCCCTCCCGTCATCCGTGTACTTTTGCTTTGGTATTGGTATCCCAGAAGTAATGATGACCCGTGGACTGATCACACATAACAGAAGAAAACATAATTTATGCTTACCTGATAAATTCCTTTCTTCTGTTGTGTGATCAGTCCACGGCCCGCCCTGTTTTAAGGCAGGTAAATATCTTTTAAATTATACTCCAGTCACCACTTCACCCTTGGTTACTCCTTTCTCGTTGATTCTTGGTCGAATGACTGGGACTGACGTAGAGGGGAGGAGCTATATGCAGCTCTGCTGGGTGAATCCTCTTGCATTTCCTGTTGGGGAGGAGTTATATCCCAGAAGTAATGATGACCCGTGGACTGATCACACAACAGAAGAAAGGAATTTATCAGGTAAGCATAAATTATGTTTTTTATTTTCTTCCCTTCACACAGAGCTTTGACATTCTTTAAAGGGATGCTAATTGCTAAACACATACTACTCCTTTTTATAAAGTTAGTTATGCATAGTGCAAACGTAGTGTACATTTGTCCATGTATTTGTATGCTATTACTACACCTTGGCAAATTTTTATTTTTCAATTTCCTCCAAGACTGGTGAACTGAATAGCAAATTGCAGTTTAAATTATTTAAAAAAATTAATTTTGTATTTTCCATTGCAGTATTTTCCTTGGTTATTATGACACACACAGGAAACTAAAGAAAAAAGTCAGCACTCCCAAGTAAAACTTCTTCTCAGTGTTTTATTGGCATAGCAAAATCCAAGACAGTTAGGACAAACACATCTACGATTTTCGGCTCATGCCTTATTCATAGATGATTAGGACGATTTTATACAAACATGTTTGCTGTAGACCTCTCTTGTGTCACGTTACTGACACTCAAAAAGGAGTCTAGACTTTTTACACAATCTGCTGAGTGATGAGGAGATCAATTGAAATGTTATAATATTTAATGCTAAAGAGTATCTTTCGCACTTTGAGCTATCTAGCTTTTTCCTATTTTGTTGTGAAAGAAAATATGTAACAACCAAATGTTGGATGTCACATTTACCTATTGCATCCTTTAAAGGGCAGTTGCTGACTTCAAATTCTTGTAGCTTTCACTTCACCTCTTTTTGTCCTCTGAAAGATGGACAATCCACTTTATTCTGAGATCTTATACTGTCCATTTTGTATATTGGTCATTCACCCCTTAACATATTTTTATTTTTTTATTTTCTTTTAAATGGTAAATGAAAATATTTTTTGTCTCCCCCTCCACACACACATTTCATTAACTGATTTGTTAGTTACCAATACATTTGTTTAATCTATTAAAACTCTTTTTAATCCCATATAATAATTTTCTTTTATTTTGAATCGGGTTCTCAGTGTATTTTTACAAGCAAGGTGCTGTTCATGGATGCTTCTCGTAAGCGTTGCACCAGTTATAAAAACAGCAGAAAATAAAAGTAATAATTAAACCTTTAAATGATTGAAGGTAGTCAAAAAGCGTATCTAATATTTTTGCAGCATTTACCTAAGGAATGAAAACATATTTTTAAAGTTTTGTGAATTGAAATGAAAAAAAATCTTTAAATTCTGCATGCTTTGTGCATTTAAAAGAATAATCAAATTCATGTTTTAACTGGAATATGTGCTATTTTCTTTTAATTGAGAATTGTTCATGGAGTAGCAGAATAACTGGTGTTGCAAGAAATTGTCACTCTGCTTCATTTTTTCCCCCAGAAATTTTAAGTTAGGGAACTTAAGGCTGGATATAACTAAAATGTACAAATATATATTAAAATACAATATTTTTAAGGTAGTCACAAGACAATGGCACTTAAATATTCATTAAATGTGCACCAGCACTCCTTTTTATATTAAGATGTATTTTGAAATCCTGCAGTTATGTGATCCCTTACATGATAATTTTCCTGTTTTTCTGTAATTTGCCATTTCCCTCTTTAAATCAACTAGAAGTTTTTGAAACTGTAAGAAACTACACGTGTCAATGTTTTACAGCTACGTAATATGAATTGACTTGATTTTTTCAAGTAATCCTAGAAAGGGGAGCATCCCAAATAGAAACTGCTGAAACTGCCACAGGTGCTTCTCCGAAAACCTTACAGTTGTGGCAATGAGTGTTCAGTATCGCTTCCTTTCTGCACACAAGGCATACTGTTGAGGTATTTGTTGCGGTGATTGGTTTTAATGCTAATTTAGGAATTCATTTATAGACCGTTTTTAGATTTGCATGCATGCCCTAATATACAGTCTCAAACTTTATCTGTTTAACTAACAGTAGCTCAGAGGAAGGTAGTTTTATCTGAAGTAGGATGATTTGACAAGTTCATTTACCATTTTAAAATTGTCTTATGGCATTTAAAATATTCCTATAATTTGTTACCCATATATTATTTTGTCGGTTCACAACAGTGAAATTTCATATCTTTCAAATAATTAGAATACAAATTCTGAAAATTTTGAGTATAAAGTTATAAAAGGGGGACATTCATAATATTTTAGTAAAATGCATTTTACGCATGTGTCTTGCTGGCTGAATGTATTATTCAATCAATATCAGAGTTCAAGATTTGTGGGAGATACTCGCCAAGAAGAACAATGATCCCTTTAAATTTTGTATGGTAGATTTGCGTACATAAGTGCTCTCCATTTCCAAGGTCAAGTATGATTTTTCTATTCCATGTGGTATTTAGTTGGTTTATCATTTTGTCTTTCCACTTTTTTCCCCCGCATGTCATACCAGACTAATTCATATTTATCTCAACAGAAAGCAGTTGGATGTTCAAGTTAAGGTTGATGGGTAAAGTTTCTTAATAAACATTGCACAATACAAAATGTATATTGGTACTGCCTTGCTCATACCCACTTCCTTCTCCCTTTGTTGTGCCCCCCCAAACATATTTTCCCCTCATTCTTACAAATGGATGGATTTCTTCCAACTAAAGTGCTTAGCTCTGACCCCCTATCTTTAATTCATTGGAATTGTGAAGGGTTTAATGACAAAAAGCTTTTTCATGTGTCCTTACACAAGCTGTGACCTAGTGTAAGGATCTGACAGATCTAATTTTGGGGGTTTTTTTGGAATACAAGCTCTGCTACTATATTTTATGCAGTTTGCTCTATCTTTTGATCTCATCCATATGGGGTTTTTTCTCTACTTTTTAAAAACTGGAGAGAGGAATAGATAACTGACACACTATTTAAACAACAAGTTCACCCTTCCATACAGGGTATACCTCATTCTCGCTTTTAAAGCAGAGATTAATGCAGTGTATCAAATATATTGTTTCCTCAGACTGTACTCACTCCATCCCCAATTACTTAAAATCACTTTCCTTTCTGCTGCTTCCCTTTTCACCACATTGCATCTATCTTTGTTCTCTCCCTATGTAACACTATTGAACAGGCTAGTGCTGGCTCTTGCAGCTGCAGTACTAGAGTATCCTCAACATTTTTAGTGAACAATAAACCTCCGAAACGGTTCCCTAAGCCTCACTACCAATATTACCTTCTTAAGGGTTGTTCTAGATTTTCCTTCATGACTAGATCACTCAAGAATGGTTGTCTGCAAACTCTTTAAGGCAAAATTCCTGTTCGATAAATAAGAGATTTCAAAGCAGCTTGCCAATAAGAAGGGGAAAGAGCTAAACTGGATTGGATATAGTTATAATACCTTGTCCTATTGGTGCCCACTCAGGGTGCAGCCACACATGTTTTTGACAAAGGGGAACGTTCCTGAAGCATATTAGTCTGATTTTGTTTAGGAAGACAGTTCAACTCCAAAATACTTAGCAATTTATTTTTTTTTCTGAAATTATTTGTTACAGTAAGTCCAGACATGCATTTTGGCCTGCGTGAGCCTCACTTGTAGAGTCGCAGCTATATCTATCTGAGGCACAGTTGGCAAGGGGTCAAATCTGTTTGACCCATTAACCTTTATAAACTCAAAATCCCAAAAGGTAATATGCATACATGCATTTACATACATTTGTGTGTGGACTATAAGGCTTGTGGTAGCCGCTATATAAACCATATGCTTGTTCACATATTTCCCCTGTTGCTTTTTTCCCCCCCTCCCCGGTTGATAGACTACATTTTTCAGGATTTATCATATGTCATCATATTCTGTACCACAATATTTTACTTCAATAGTAGGTGGGGAGGGGGGGCAGGGCCGTATTGGCCTACCAGGATACCAGGAGATTTTTTGGTGGACTGCAGCAGCTGGGGCTGGAAGCCTACAATTTAAAGGGGTGATTAATAGATGCAATTGGGTTGTAGGGTGCCTATATAACATCAATCTGGCACTTAATACAAAATGATATAATTTAATTCTAAAAATATTGGAAGGAGTATCCCAGTAATCCCCTTTTGAGAAAAATGGGGCATGTGTATTTTACAGACTCAACGGAAAATATGGCTGGTCTTCATATTTTTCCAGGGCTGCTATTTATTCCTAGTCTGGCCCTGGGGGGTATGATGGGACTTGCTGCAAACCTATGCCTTCAGCATCAAATTGGGTGATTTTCACCACAGTCTTTCCAGAAGTTAAAAGGTCTGAGATGAATTACACGGAGTACAAGAAAAGGTCCTCCAGAAATACATATACATACAAAAAGAGAAGCACTCTCTCTCAGGAATGAACAACTCGGCTTGTTAGCTTTTTCTATGGCTGGGAGCCGTTTTTTTTTTTTTTTTTTTTTAGCCCAATAATGCTTTTCACAGAGAAGAACTTTCCTGAAATATGTCTGATCCTGCCTAGTAAGGTCAGTCCAGCCCGAAATACCAGACAATCCATCTCTGAACATGGAAACACTATACATTTGTTTCGTCGGTGAGGTGCAGCCATATTCCTCTAAACACATTGGGCAAAGAGTCCTCATCTGCTTTCCCCCATTACCCTTAAGGAGACTTCCCCATGGTCATATTACAAATGCTTACAGAAAGAGAAGCACTCTCTCAGGAGCAACCTGCTCAATAACTTTTTTGCTTGTTTTTTTATGGCGATTTACCACCTGGGAGCAGCCTCTTTTAGCCCAGTAACGCTTTTCACAGAGAAGAACTTTCCCGAAATATATCAGTCTGATCCCGCCTAGTTAAGGGCAGCCCAGCCCCGAAATAACAGGCAATCAATAAATCCAGAAATATAGCTGTGTGACAGCTCTATAGTTCTGACCTTTGGCATTGTGTGCCCATTCAGAAATTAATGTTCTGTAAATGGAAATATGACTGCCTCAGTTCCCATCTTGGAGAATGTCACCTTCATCTGTCTTCCTCTGCATCTGGATTTCTTGGCTGTGTAAGATCTAACTTCAGGGCTGGAAAATTCCAAATATTATACCTTTCTTGTTAAATCTTCAATTCTTTTGGTGGTGCTAACTTCAGCAAACCCGTTTCTCTATTTGGTGAATTATTAGAAAAGTCACCTTATTTCACTTTCAGAGACATAAGGTGGTTTTGCATTTCCTGTTCTGTGTGCCCTTCCTACGGCCTGATCTCCATGAGGCCTCCTTCAAGCAGTTTTATAAGACACCCACTCCTTCCTTTATACACGTGAACACAATTTATGTTTCCAGCATTGCCTATGCTGAAATCCATTTCTCAGGAATTCTCTTGTTTTCATGTGCTCTGCCAGAATATCTAGTCTTGAAAGGTATGTAGCTGGAAATGCAAATATTACATTAATTTATTTTTATTAGTTGTCCTTTTATCAAAAGTACATATTTCTTTGCGGTTAAATTCGTGCAATTTATGGTATATTCAGCTTTTTTTTTAGTTCAGAAGTTAGATGACATCTGATAATTCACCCCAAAATCAGGGCATAGAAATACCAGGGAGCCACAACTCTTGACAATTTTCCTTCTGATTTCCAAGTTTTTTAATTTTTTATTGTTTCTACCTTTTTATATGCAAATGATCTTTTTTGGCTCCTAAATTGTAGCTGTTACTTGATATTCATGATAGCTCTTAAATTGAATTACAATCCTTGGGATTTGATAATCTAAGATAATTTTGCCTTTTATGCAAACCATAACGTGTCTTGCAATAATGAGTTTTAAATTTTGTTTTATTATAAGCATTATGTTCTAAAGAAGATGTATTAAAAGAAAAGCTGCTTGAAAATCTATGTTATGGTCCTTTACCATTTGAATTTTATATTTTTGCAATTCTACTATTAGATTTGTGTTCACTCCCGCAGCATATATTTCTTTGCAAATTCTCATTCTATGAAAACCTAAAAATACTTGAGACTTAAATGTTCAAACTGTAAAATTTTATCAAGAAATTAAATCTTTTGAGCCAAAGATTTGAAAATGTCCTTCGTTATAATCCTTTTTGGTCTTGGCATCTTTGTTGCTTCCCTTTGCTACTTTTATAAATCTGAAGAGTTCCATATTTGTGATTTTAGAGCTTATGGTAACAAATCTCTAAGCACTTTTTCCTTCAAGGAACATGGTTTCATTAACATTTCTTCTTGCCTTACAGAGATGACCGCCTTAGACATATGTAATACAACATAAATTGCTGTCTATTGATACTGTGATAATCCCTTATCCTAATACATGGTATAGTACCTTCTCTTCAGTACATGCATCAATCAATGTGATTTCTGAATCATTATGATCTTATTATTTTTCACTTTACTTCACAATTGAAGTTTCATTGGCAGTTGAATCTGAACAATATTATGATTGTCCCACTGATATAACAATAGGTATGAACCACAAACCTACATTTAAAAAAAAAAAATGCCATTGACAATTATCAAATTTATATAAAAATGTTTTTACATCAGAGGTTTTTAATATGTACTATATGTATATTAAATGATTAATGTTCCTGGAGTATATTTAAAGGTTAGGAACTTCAGGTGAAAATAAAATTATATGTGAATTGTTCAATTAAATTTAGGAGATTTACTTTTTCATATTTATGGATGGATAGCAGTAGTTTAACAATCTTGTAAAAGTAGATGAGGTATAGGGGCTATTCTTTAGGGAGCAAATGTATGTATATAAGTGAAGCCTTTTTTTGCTGCAGGAACCTTTAACAGGAAGTTTTTGGCACCTACAGGAAAAAAAGGGATTTCTGAGCCTCTTTATTGTCCCTTTTCCATGCTTTGCCTTCAGATAGTTAGCAGATGAAGGCTACGATTATGCAACATCGAGTCTCTAATTCAATTTTTTTGTTACACAGCTTCAGAAATGCCAGTGGCTTGACAGCGGCTGATCTTGCACACTCCCAAGGATTCCGTGAGTGTGCTCAATTTCTCCTAAACCTCCAGAACAATCAGCTGAATGGTTTCTATTATAGCAGCTCCTTAAATGGAGTTAATGAAAGTACTCCTCCCAATCATCTTAATGGGGGAACCAATCGCAAGAGGTCCTTCCAAGATGCTGGATCTACAAGAATCAAGAAACTTAGAACTGACGGTGAGTGTATTAGCAAGTGTATTTTAAAAGAATTGTATTTCAATATGTTATGTGATATTTAGAATGTATGCAATGATTTTAGCATTTTGCTGTGAGCAGTGAGCTCTGTTAACATAGACTTAATGGACTTTCTATAACTCTCAACCAAAGTATTGGGACATCGTTGGCAGTGTCCTCAGAATTTTGGCTGGAGGGTAAAATTATGCAGGGGGCTGCAAACAAATGAGAAGTTACATGGAACTTTTTGCAATGAATAATGCTATACACTACAGGTGAAAAGATTTAGAACACCCCCATTTCTCCAATTTTTATTTAAATTTAAGCAATTAAAGTCCAGTGAATAACCTGAAATGGTACAAAACTAAGTGATAAAAACAACTCAGTTGTTCTGCAGCAATGTAAGTAAATTTAAGCCTTGAACGTTTATGCTAACAATTCCTACAGGTGTCCTAACTTCAGTTTATTACTTACAAGCCTTCTGTCTGTATAAAAGCAGTGTTGGAACAGACGGTGTTACTACACCCTCTTAAGCAATATTTGGACAGTATTGTACTGTAGGAAGTAGTATATTGCTCTCAAAATGGCGAGAAAAAGGCAATTAACAAATGAAGAGACCATTATAACCCTTAAAAGTGTAGGTATTTCCTTTAAAGAAATTGCTAAGAAAGCCAAGGTGTCACTGAGTTCAGTTTCCTACACCATGAAAAGGCACTTGGAAACTGAGAGGATGAGGTCTGGCAGACTCAAAGCCACAAAACAAAAGGCAAACAGCACTGTCCAGGCTATGAGTTAAGACCTTTATTACATCAAGCTGGGTCAGAAAATATGGTGTTTTCTGACCCAGCTTGATGCACTTAAGGTCTTAACTAATAGCCTGGACAGTGCTGCTGGCCTTTTGTTTCTGTCGACTTGCTACATATTATGTTTGGCAGTTACCTTATCATATCTTGCACTGGAAGGAGTGGCTGTACTTCTTTTTGAATTGTTGTACATTGTTTCAGACCCAAAGCCACAACAGAATCAGAAGACAAGTTTTTGAGAGTCAACAGCTTGCGTGACAGGCTCACAGGACAACAGCTTCAAGCACAGCTTAACTCTGATCGAAGTAAGCAAGTCTCTGTTTCAACTGTGAAGAGAAGATTTTGAGCTGCAGGTTTGACAGGTCGAGTGGCAGTAAAAAAAAAAAAAATTGCTAGGAAAAATAAGAAAGAGGCTTGCCTGGGCCATGAAGCAACGACAGTGGACTACTGAAAAGTGGAAGAAGGTCTTATGTACCGATGAATCAAAATTTGAGAGCTTCGGGTTCATCACGCAGGGTTTTTGTACACCGTCAAGTAGGTGAAAGTATGGTTCCTCAGTGTGTGACACCAACTGTCAAACATGGAGGAGGCTCTTTTGCTGTATCCAGAGTCTGCGACTTTCACAGAGTGAATGGCACCCTGAACCAAAACTACTACCACAGCATTTTGCAGCGCTATGCACTACTCTCCGGTTTTACGCCTAGTTGGTCAGGGATACATCTAAAAGCAAGATAAACCAAAATATACCTCCCATGCTGTGTCAGAACTACTTTAGAAGAAAAGAACAAGACAGTAGGCTTCAAATTATGGAATAGCCATCACATTCTCCAGACTTAAATCCCATAGAGCTGGTTTGAGATGAACTGGACAGAAGGGTGAAAGCAAAGCAACCTACAAGTGCAACACATTTTGTGTGCAACATTGTTGGGAAGAACTTTCTGAACAATATTTGATTTCTGTTGTAGAAAGAATGCCACAAGTGTGTTTGGTTGTTATATCTATAGTACATTTTATTAAAGAAAACAATTCCATAATATTTTATTTTCATTTGTTCTATGCTTTATTTTCAAAGTACATTGAGACATTAAACTGCGTAAATTTCAATAAAAACTGAAAAAATTGAGGTGTTCTAAAACTTTTGACTGGTAGTGTGTGTGTGTGTACAGTATCCCACAAAAGTGAATACACCCCTCACATTTTTGTAAATATTTTATTATATCTTTTCATGTGACAACACTGAAGAAATGACGCTTTGCTACAACGTAAAATAGTGAGTGTACAACCTGTATAACAGTGTAAATTTGCTGTCCCCTCAAAATAACTCGCACACAGCCATTAATGTCTAAACCATTGGCAACAAAAGTGAGTACACCCCTAAGTGGAAATGTCCAAATTGGGCCCAATTAGCCATTTTCCCTCCCTGGTGTCATGTGATCGTTAGTGTTACAAGGTCTCAGGTGTGAATGGGGAGCAGGTGTGTTAAATTTCTGGTCACTGGAAATTCAACATGGCACCTCATGTCTAAGGACTCTGAGGATCTGAAAAAAAGATTTGTTGCTCTACGTAAAGATGGCCTAGGCTATAAGACGATTGCCAAGACCCTGAAACTGAGCTGCAGCACAGTGGGCAAGAGCATACAGCGGTTTCACAGGACAGGTTCCACTCAGAACAGGCCTCGCCATGGTCGACCAAAGAAGTTGAGTGCACATGCTCAGCGTCATATCCAGAGGTTGTCTTTGGGAAATAGACGTATGAGTGCTGCCAGCATTGCTGCAGAGGTTGAAGGGGTGGGGGGTCAGTCTGTCAGTGCTCAGACCATACACCAGACACTGAATCAAATTGGTCTGCATGGCTGTCGTCCCAGAAGGAAGCCTCTTCTAAAGATGATGCACAAGAAAGCCCGCAAACAGTTTGCTGAAGACAAGCAGACTAAGGACATTGATTACTGGAACCATGTCCTGTAGTCCAATGAGACCAAGATAAATGTCTTTGGTTCAGATTGTGTCAAGCGTGTGTGGCAGCAACCGGGTGAGGAGTACAAAGACAAGTGTGTCTTGCCTACAGTCAAGCATAGTGGTGGGAGTGCCTGCATGAGTGCTGCCGGCACTGGGGAGCTACAGTTCATTGAGGGAACCATGAATGCCAACATGCACTGTGACATACTGAAGGAGAGCATGATCCCCTCCCTTCGGAGACTGGGCCACAGGGCAGTATTCCAACATAACGACCCCAAACACACCTCTAAGATGACCACTGCCTTGCTAAAGAAGCTGAGGGCAAAGGTGAAGGACTGGCTAAGCATGTCTTCAGACCTAAGCCCTATTGAGCATCTGTGGGGCATCCTCAAACGGAAGGTGGTGGAGCACAAGGTCTCTAACATCCACCAGCTCCGTGATAGCGTCATGAAGGAGTGGAAGAGGACTCCAGTGGCAACCTGTGAAGCTCTGGTGAACTCCATGCCCAAGAGGGTTAAGGCAGTGCTGGAAAATAATGGTGGCCACACAAAATATTTACACTTTGGGCCCAATTTGGACATTCCCACTTAGGGGTGTACTCACTTTTGTTGCCAACGGTTTCAACATTAATGGCCTTGTGTTGAGTTATTTTGAGGGGACAGCTAATTTACATTGTAGCAAAGTGTCATTTCCTCAGTGTTGTCACATGAAAAGATATACTAAAATATTTAAAAAAATGTGAGGGGTGTACTCACTTTTGTGGTATACTGTATATATGTATGTGAATATGTATATGTGTGTGTGTGTGAACTATATGACAGCAGTTTTGTAACAAAGTTATACATCAGAGCACAAAATGGCAGCACTTTTTCCTGTTAGTGCTCCAGACAAGTGTACACTACCTGTCTAAAATATCTCGTCCATAACAAATAAGAGAATTAAGCAAATTTGATAATTGAAGTAAATTGGAAACTTTTTTTAAATTGTATTCTCTTTCTGAATCATGAAAAACATTTTGAATTTCATGTTACTTTAAAGGGACAGTTTACCCAGAACAAGAATACATTTTAAACTACTTTGCAGACTTCGATAATTATGTTGGTGCTGTGCAATAAATTTATAGCGATTCCTATGTTTGTAAATATTTTTTTGAATACTCCACTTTCAACAATCATTTCCATACCCCAATCAGTATTTTCTGGCCGTACGGCCGCTCGGTCTTTGTCCCTGTAGCGCATTACGCATGCGCCAGGGCCCCCAAAATGATGTCACTGCTATGGTGAACACGGCACTCAATGTGTATACGTGTTCAGCAGTGAGTCATATATATTTCACTGTCCTACGTACTTCACAGCCTGCAGTGCTATATAACGGCCGCATCCAAGGTTACACATTTTGGTACGTCTGTCACTTTTCTCTGCCTATGAAGTGTGTGTGTGTGTGTGTGTGTGTGTGTGTGTATATGTGTATATATGTGTGTGTGTGTATGTATATGTATGTGTATATAATATATATATATATATATATATATATATATATATATATATATATATATATATATATATATATATATATATATATATATACACATCCATCCAGTACTGTGCAAAAAGTATTTGTTATTTAGCAATGGTATAATGACCATATTTTTTATTAGAATACAACCAGAAAATACAGGTTATCTGTATGCAGTTTTAAAAATCAGAAAAAAAACTGCTTCTATATGCTAAAGTGGCAAGTATTTAGTGTGATCTCCCATTACACTTGAGCAATAGCAGGAACCTGGCTCTCGTAAACCTAAATGGAATGGAAACCTAATTAATGTCATTGCTAACATCTGTATTTGTCCTACTATTTCATGGCTGCTGTGAAAAAGGTCTTTAACACCCAATTTTTGCAAGACATGCTTTGATCATTACACACAAGATGTGGTATTCAAGCTGTTTATAAAGAAATTTGAAGAATCGGGACCCGTCATGTACAAAAAAGGACTGGAAGGTTACTAAACTCTTAGTTAACGATATGGAATCTTCTCTGTTAACTCTAGAGAGGTACAAGACAGGGCTGTGCACTCTCCCCGTTATTTGACATCTCGATTGAACCCCTAGCTATACTAATTCAACAAGAAATAGAGGGAATTAAGATAGGGAAATATGAACTAAAGATTGCACTTTATGCGGATGGCATTTTGTTATATATCTAACACCTCGGCTAATATTCCAAAACTTCTATCTTTGATAGGTTCTTTTGGCTCATTCTCAGGGTACAAACTTAATGCCACTAAATCGGAGCTCCTATGGCTGAGGCAAAACGAGAATTCATTACTAGATGTACAGTTTAAAGTGGTAGCAAAAACATTTAATTATCTTGGAATAAATATTTCCTTGAAACCGCAAGAATGGTATTGTTCACATATAACCCGATTCTAAAAATAAATCATAGACAACAAGAGGAATTTGCAGAATTTACCTATCTCTGTCAGGGCGGATTGCGCTATTTAAGATGGTATTGCTCCCAAAAATGTTCTTCAGAATGTCCCGGTTTTACTTAAAAGTAAAGATATTAAAGAGATAAATAAAGCACTACGCTATTTTATATGGCCGAGTAAGAGACCAAGGATCTCTATTGAAAAGCTTTCTTTACCTAGGAACTATGGAGGGTTAGCTCTCCCAGACCTGAAATTGTATAACCTAGTTTTTTTGAGTCGTATTGCTATAGATTGGATCCTGAACAATAACTATTTTACCAATAACAGCTTAGAGTGTAATTTTAATATACCCTTTTTCTTCAATAGCTCTCATGCACTGTTCATCAAATAGGATTCCTAAACAGGTAAAACAACTTATATCCATTTATTCGGTAATTTAGGCCTGGAGAAAAATAGGTTTACTACTGAATTTTAACCCCAACATTCCTAGGTTTCAAACAATCTTGGGCAACCCAGATTTTCAGGAGGGATGTTAGTTTTTGCCTCATGGGCGAAAGCAGGTTTAAAATTCATGGGTCAACTAATAGACTACCAGATCCAATGTATTAAGTCTTTCGACGCATTAAAACAAGAATTTAAATACAGATTTCTCCAACATAGGTGTGTCCGGTCCACGGCGTCATCCTTACTTGTGGGATATTCTCTTCCCCAACAGGAAATGGCAAAGAGCCCAGCAAAGCTGGTCACATGATCCCTCCTAGGCTCCGCCTACCCCAGTCATTCTCTTTGCCGTTGTACAGGCAACATCTCCACGGAGATGGCTTAGAGTTTTTTAGTGTTTAACTGTAGTTTTTCATTATTCAATCAAGAGTTTGTTATTTTCAAATAGTGCTGGTACGTACTATTTACTCAGAAACAGAAAAGAGATGAAGAATTCTGTTTGTATGAGGAAAATGATTTTAGCAACCGTAACTAAAATCCATGGCTGTTTTACACAGGACTGTTGAGAGCAATTAACTTCAGTTGGGGGAACAGTTTGCAGTCTCTTGCTGCTTGAGGTATGACACATTCTAACAAGACGATGTAATGCTGGAAGCTGTCATTTTCCCTATGGGATCCGGTAAGCCATGTTTATTACGATTGTAAATAAGGGCTTCACAAGGGCTTATTTAAACTGTAGACTTTTTTTGGGCTAAATCGATTGATATTAACACTTATTTAGCCTTGAGGAATCATTTATTCTGGGTATTTTGATTTAATAATATCGGCAGGCACTGTTTTAGACACCTTATTCTTTAGGGGCTTTCCCAAAGCATAGGCAGAGTCTCATTTTCGCGCCGGTGTTGCGCACTTGTTTTTGAGAGGCATGGCATGCAGTCGCATGTGAGAGGAGCTCTGATACTTATAAAAGACTTCTGAAGGCGTCATTTGGTATCGTATTCCCCTTTGGGTTTGGTTGGGTCTCAGCAAAGCAGATACCAGGGACTGTAAAGGGGTTTAAAGCTTAAAACGGCTCCGGTTCCGTTATTTTAAGGGTTAAAGCTTCCAAAATTGGTGTGCAATATTTTCAAGGCTTTAAGACGCTGTGGTGAAAATTTGGTGAATTTTGAACAATTCCTTCATGTTTTTTCGCAATTGCAGTAATAAAGTGTGTTCAGTTTAAAATTTAAAGTGACAGTAACGGTTTTATTTTAAAACGTTTTTTTGTACTTTCTGATCAAGTTTATGCCTGTTTAACATGTCTGAACTACCAGATAGACTGTGTTCTGAATGTGGGGAAGCCAGAATTCCTATTCATTTAAATAAATGTGATTTATGTGATAATGACAATGATGCCCAAGATGATTCCTCAAGTGAGGGGAGTAAGCATGGTACTGCATCATTCCCTCCTTCGTCTACACGAGTCTTGCCCACTCAGGAGGCCCCTAGTACATCTAGGCCAATACTCCTTACTATGCAACAATTAACGGCTGTAATGGATAATTCTGTCAAAAACATTTTAGCCAAAATGAACCCTTGTCAGCGTAAGCGTGGCTGCTCTGTTTTAGTTACTGAAGAGCATGACGACGCTGATATTAATATCTCTGAAGGGCCCCTAACCCAATCTGAGGGGGCCAGGGAGGTTTTGTCTGAGGGAGAAATTACTGATTTAGGGAACATTTCTCAGCAGGCTGAATCTGATGTGATTACATTTAAATTTAAATTGGAACATCTCCGCATTTTGCTTAAGGAGGTATTATCCACTCTGGATGATTGTGAAAATTTAGTCATCCCAGAGAAACTATGTAAAATGGACAAGTTCCTAGAGGTGCCGGGGCTCCCAGAAGCTTTTCCTATACCCAAGCGGGTGGCGGACATTGTTAATAAAGAATGGGAAAGGCCCGGTATTCCTTTCGTCCCTCCCCCCATATTTAAAAAATTGTTTCCTATGGTCGACCCCAGAAAGGACTTATGGCAGTCAGTCCCCAAGGTCGAGGGAGCGGTTTCTACTTTAAACAAACGCACCACTATTCCCATAGAGGATAGTTGTGCTTTCAAAGATCCTATGGATAAAAAATTAGAAGGTTTGCTTAAAAAGATGTTTGTTCAGCAGGGTTACCTTCTACAACCCATTTCATGCATTGTCCCTGTCACTACAGCCGCATATTTCTGGTTTGATGAACTGCTTAAGGTGCTCGATAGTGACTCTCCTCCTTATGAGGAGATTATGGACAGAATCAATGCTCTCAAATTGGCTAATTCTTTCACTCTAGACGCCTCTTTGCAATTGGCTAAGTTAGCGGCTAAGAACTCTGGGTTTGCTATTGTGGCGCGCAGAGCGCTTTGGTTGAAATCTTGGTCGGCTGATGCGTCTTCCAAGAACTAGCTACTAAACATTCCTTTCAAGGGGAAAACGCTGTTTGGTCCTGACTTGAAAGAGATTATCTCTGATATCACTGGGGGTAAGGGCCACGCCCTTCCTCAGGATCGGCCCTTCAAGGCAAAAAATAGACCTAATTTTCGTCCCTTTCGTAAAAACGGACCAGCCCAAGGTGCTACGTCCTCTAAGCAAGAGGGTAATACTTCTCAGGCCAAGCCAGCTTGGAGACCAATGCAAGGCTGGAACAAGGGAAAGCAGGCCAAGAAACCTGCCACTGCTACCAAGACAGCATGAAATATTGGCCCCCGATCCGGGACCGGATCTGGTGGGGGGCAGACTCTCTCTCTTCGCTCAGGCTTGGGCAAGAGATGTTCTGGATCCTTGGGCGCTAGAAATAGTCTCCCAGGGTTATCTTCTGGAATTCAAGGGACTTCCCCCAAGGGGGAGGTTCCACAAGTCGCAGTTGTCTTCAGACCACATAAAAAGACAGGCGTTCTTACATTGTGTAGAAGACCTGTTAAAAATGGGAGTGATTCATCCTGTTCCATTAAGAGAACAAGGGATGGGGTTCTACTCCAATCTGTTCATAGTTCCCAAAAAAGAGGGAACGTTCAGACCAATCCTAGATCTCAAGATCTTAAACAAATTTCTCAAGGTCCCATCGTTCAAGATGGAAACCATTCGAACTATCCTTCCTTCCATCCAGGAAGGTCAATTTATGACCACGGTGGATTTAAAGGATGCGTATCTACATATTCCTATCCACAAGGAACATCATCGGTTCCTAAGGTTTGCATTCCTGGACAAACATTACCAGTTCGTGGCGCTTCCTTTCGGATTAGCCACTGCTCCAAGGATTTTCACAAAGGTACTAGGGTCCCTTCTAGCGGTGCTAAGACCAAGGGGCATTGCAGTAGTACCTTACCTGGACGACATTCTGATTCAAGCGTCGTCCCTTCCTCAAGCAAAGGCTCACACGGACATTGTCCTGGCCTTTCTCAGATCTCACGGCTGGAAAGTGAACGTGGAAAAGAGTTCTCTATCCCCGTCAACAAGGGTTCCCTTCTTGGGAACAATTATAGACTCCTTAGAAATGAGGATCTTTCTAACAGAGGCCAGAAAAACAAAGCTTCTGGACTCTTGTCGGATACTTCATTCCGTTCCTCTTCCTTCCATAGCTCAGTGCATGGAAGTGATCGGGTTGATGGTGGCGGCGATGGACATAGTTCCTTTTGCGCGCATTCATCTAAGACCATTACAACTGTGCATGCTCAGTCAGTGGAATGGGGACTATACAGACTTGTCTCCGAAGATACAAGTAAATCAGAGGACCAGAGACTCACTCCGTTGGTGGCTGTCCCTGGACAATCTGTCTCAAGGGATGATGTTCCACAGACCAGAGTGGGTCATTGTCACGACCGACGCCAGTCTGATAGGCTGGGGCGCGGTCTGGGGATCCCTGAAAGCTCAGGGTCTTTGGTCTCGGGAAGAATCTCTTCTACCGATAAATATTCTGGAACTGAGAGCGATATTCAATGCGCTCCAGGCCTGGCCCCAGCTTGCGAGGACCAGGTTCATACGGTTTCAATCAGACAACATGACGACTGTTGCGTACATCAACCATCAGGGGGGAACAAGGAGTTCCCTAGCGATGGAAGAAGTAACCAAAATTATTCTTTGGGCGGAGTCTCACTCCTGCCACCTGTCTGCTATCCACATCCCAGGAGTGGAAAATTGGGAAGCGGATTTTCTGAGTCGGCAGACATTGCATCCGGGGGAGTGGGAACTCCATCCGGAAATCTTTGCCCAAGTCACTCACCTGTGGGGCATTCCAGACATGGATCTGATGGCCTCTCGTCAGAACTTCAAAGTTCCTTGCTACGGGGCCAGATCCAGGGATCCCAAGGCGGCTCTAGTGGATGCACTAGTAGCACCTTGGACCTTCAAACTAGCTTATGTGTTCCCGCCATTTCCTCTCATCCCCAGGCTGATAGCCAGGATCAAGCAGGAGAGGGCGTCGGTGATCTTGATAGCTCCTGCGTGGCCACGCAGGACTTGGTATGCAGATCTGGTGAATATGTCATCGGCTCCACCTTGGAAGCTACCTTTGAGACGAGACCTTCTTGTTCAGGGTCCGTTCGAACATCCGAACCTGGTTTCACTCCAGCTGACTGCTTGGAGATTGAACGCTTGATTTTATCGAAGCGAGGATTCTCAGATTCTGTGATCGATACTCTTGTTCAGGCCAGAAAGCCTGTGACTAGAAAGATTTACCACAAAATTTGGAAAAAATATATCTCTTGGTGTGAATCTAAAGGATTCCCTTGGGACAAGGTTAAGATTCCTAGGATTCTATCCTTCCTTCAAGAAGGATTGGAAAAAGGATTATCTGCAAGTTCCCTGAAGGGACAGATTTCTGCCTTGTCGGTATTACTTCACAAAAAGCTGGCAGCTGTGCCAGATGTTCAAGCCTTTGTTCAGGCTCTGGTTAGAATCAAGCCTGTTTACAAACCTTTGACTCCTCCTTGGAGTCTCAATTTAGTTCTTTCAGTTCTTCAGGGGGTTCCGTTTGAACCCTTACATTCCGTTGATATTAAGTTATTATCTTGGAAAGTTTTGTTTTTAGTTGCGATTTCTTCTGCTAGAAGAGTCTCAGAATTATCTGCTCTGCAGTGTTCTCCTCCTTATCTGGTGTTCCATGCAGATAAGGTGGTTTTACGTACTAAACCTGGTTTTCTTCCAAAAGTTGTTTCTAACAAAAACATTAACCAGGAGATTATCGTACCTTCTCTGTGTCCAAAACCAGTTTCAAAGAAGGAACGTTTGTTGCACAATTTGGATGTTGTTCGCGCTCTAAAATTCTATTTAGATGCTACAAAGGATTTTAGACAAACATCTTCCTTGTTTGTTGTTTATTCAGGTAAAAGGAGAGGTCAAAAAGCAACTTCTACCTCTCTCTCTTTTGGATTAAAAGCATCATCAGATTGGCTTACGAGACTGCTGGACGGCAGCCTCCCGAAAGAATCACAGCTCATTCCACTAGGGCTGTGGCTTCCACATGGGCCTTCAAGAACGAGGCTTCTGTTGATCAGATATGTAGGGCAGCGACTTGGTCTTCACTGCACACTTTTACCAAATTTTACAAGTTTGATACTTTTGCTTCTTCTGAGGCTATTTTTGGGAGAAAGGTTTTGCAAGCCGTGGTGCCTTCCATTTAGGTGACCTGATTTGCTCCCTCCCTTCATCCGTGTCCTAAAGCTTTGGTATTGGTTCCCACAAGTAAGGATGACGCCGTGGACCGGACACACCTATGTTGGAGAAAACAGAATTTATGTTTACCTGATAAATTTCTTTCTCCAACGGTGTGTCCGGTCCACGGCCCGCCCTGGTTTTTTTTAATCAGGTCTGATATTTTATTTTCTTTAACTACAGTCACCACGGTACCATATGGTTTCTCCTATGCAATTATTCCTCCTTAACGTCGGTCGAATGACTGGGGTAGGCGGAGCCTAGGAGGGATCATGTGACCAGCTTTGCTGGGCTCTTTGCCATTTCCTGTTGGGGAAGAGAATATCCCACAAGTAAGGATGACGCCGTGGACCGGACACACCGTTGGAGAAAGAAATTTATCAGGTAAACATAAATTCTGTTTTCTTTGCCTATCTGCAAATCCGACATTATTTGTTTAAATTAGTTTCTCTGTATGGTTGGAGCTGGTCATGGGGGAAGATTGACAATTGGGTACTCTTAGCAAAAAATGGAAGGTTATAGGTTTCACCATGGTATAACTTGTTAGCTTCACGGAAAGGTGAGGCAAATTTTATTGATTCATTTAAGGTTTTTATCACCTGGGCGTTGCCTTTTAGCTCTAGGTAAAGATATAATTCCTAGGCTTTACTAGCCTCCCTTTCCCAAATATATTCCTGTAAATTTTATTGATTATAGCAAATAAATGGGACGTTCTAATATCTGAGAGAGTCATAGACTCAGACATAGTTACTCAATCTTTTGGAGTATCCCTTCAAACTACTCTATCAGCAACATGGCGAGAAGCCCACCTTAAGCTGCTGAATCAAACATATTACACTCCATTTAAGGGGCAAAAGTGGCATAATTACAACTTTAACAAATGCCCGAAATGTAGTCTACTAGCAGCGGACCTAATGCATACGATTTGGGAGTTTCCTAAGACAAAACGGTTATTGCTAAAGGTGAGTTATTGGGTCACTAATTCTGAAGATTAGGATGGCGGACTTTACAATAGTCAGAATGATCTTTCTTAAAGGGGAGACTAATCTTCATGGATCTGAAAAAATAGTTAATACTATAATTTTGGCTGTAAGGAATCTAATATTCAAGAAATGGAAAGAGAAAGAAATACCTAACCTATCAGAAATTAAGAACTAATTTAAAGAAGCAGTGCATTATAGAACAATTTGATACTGACATGAATATAGAACAAGACATAGTTAATTTTTTCAAGAAATGCCCCCCCCCCCCCCCCCCCCCGGAAATAGATCATTTGATTTACCCTTTCAGAAATTCAGAGGTTGTACTGCTAGGAATATGGTAATCCTCACGCTGCTGAATTCCAGCAGCAGTTAACAAGGGACGGGGAGGGGATACAAAAAACTTTCAATAAGTATATCTTGGTTCAACTAGTAAAATACCAAATTTAGATAGAGATATAGAGAGATATAGATATAGATAGATATATATATATATATATATATATATATATATATATATATATATATATATATATATATATATATATATATATATATATATATATATATATATACATACACTCTCTGGTAGTTCAGAAAACAATTTTGTACTGTACAAGAAGCAAATGCATGTATTTGCTTCTTGCACAGTAAGAAATCTGTTGTATATTGTGTTGGAAGTTCCCTCGGTGGTTGTGTTGCTGTGAGTGCTGGGTTCTCTTGGACATATATATATATATATATATATATATATATATATATATATATATATATATATATATATATATATATATATATATATATATATATATATATTTATTATTTAAGGCCCTTTTTTTTTTTTTTTTTTTTCTTCTCGCAGGACAGCCAATTAAGGATTGGTCTGTCATATATTAAAAATTTGTATTACAGCCTAGGGGTCAGGTTAATTTATTTGTGTGTCTGTACATTACTATGAACATATTTTGATTTACTTGCTTGGAAGGTGAACCGAAAGGGTAAACATGAGATGTTTAATTTATCTAAACGGTTGGATTATAAATAAAGAATTAAAAAAAAAAAGACTGGAAGGCCAAGAACAATTTCAAAATCTGATGAGAAGTTTCTCAAAGTTTCTTCTTTGAGAGACCAGAAAAAGTTCAGCAAGGACCTGGCAGCCTAATCGGGATGATAAGTTGACCCTTCTACAGTCCGAAGAAGGTTGGTCAGGAATGGTCTTTGTGGAAGGGTAGCAGCCAAGAAACCACGGAAGGGGAACAGGGTGAAAAGGTTAAGATATGTTAAAGCTCACAAACATTGGAATGAAGAGAAAAGAGTATTTTGGATTGACAATTCCAAGTTTTATTTTTTTGGGTCCAATTGTCGACAATATGTGAGAAGAAGCGTTTAAGAGAGATGGAAGAATGAGTGTTTGCAGCCTTCAGTGAAACATGGTAGAGAGTCTGTCGTGGTTTGGAGCTGCATTTCTGCCATTGGTGTTGGCAATATTGTCCGAATGGATGGGATCATGAATGCTGAAAAGTACAGACAGGTTTTAATTCATCATGCCATTCCTTCTTGAAAGCACCTGATTGGGAATGGTATTATTTTTCAGTATGATAATGATCCCAAGCACACTGCTAATGCAGTAAAATCATATTTGGAGAGGAAAACAGCTGATAAAACATAGTCATGGATTGGCCTCCACGGAGTACAGACCTGAATATTATAGAGGCAGTACGGGATCACCTGGACAGAGAAAGAACTGAAATAAGACAACCTAAATCTTAAGAAAAACTCTGGGAAGTGTTGAAAGAAGCCTGGTATAATATACCAGAAGATTACTTCAGGAAAGTCTCTCCAAAAGAGTTCAAGATGTGCTTAGTGTCAAGGGAGGTCACACTAAATACTGACTTTTGCCTGAAGAAGCCATTTTGTTCTGAAAATTTGTGGGGAGGGGGTTTAAATTTTTTTTAAATATATTTCTTCTGTTAAGTGTGATCAGTCCACGGGTCATCATTACTTCTGGGATATTACTCCTCCCCAACAGGAAGTGCAAGAGGATTCACCCAGCAGAGCTGCATATAGCTCCTCCCCTCTACGTCACTCCCAGTCATTCTCTTGCACCCAACGACTAGATAGGATGTGTGAGAGGACTATGGTGATTATACTTAGTTTTATATCTTCAATCAAAAGTTTGTTATTTTAAAATAGCACCGGAGTGTGTTATTACCTCTCTGGCAGAGTTTGAAGAAGAATCTACCAGAGTTTTTGCTATGATTTTAGCCGGAGTAGTTAAGATCATATTGCTGTTTCTCGGCCATCTGAGGAGAGGTAAACTTCAGATCAGGGGACAGCGGGCAGATGAATCTGCATAGAGGTATGTAGCAGCTTTTATTTTCTGACAATGGAATTGATGAGAAAATCCTGCCATACCGATATAATGTCATGTATGTATACTTTTACTTCAGTATTCTGGAGAATGGTACTTCACTAGAATTATACTGTAAGAATTACATAAAGCTGTTTACTAACTAGAAATTATGTTTAACGTTTTTGCTGGAATGTAAAATCGTTTTCATTTGCTGAGGTACTGAGTGAATAAATGTTTGGGCACTATTTTTCCACTTGGCAGTTGCTTAATCTTTTTTCTGACAGTTTCTGTTCTCTCTCACTGCTGTGTGTGAGGGGGAGGGGCCGTTTTTTTGGCGCTTTTGCTACGCATCAGATATTTCAGTCAGCAGCTCATTGTATTTCCTGCATGATCCGGTTCATCTCTACAGAGCTCAGGGGTCTTCAAAACTTATTTTGAGGGAGGTAATTTCTCTCAGCAGAGCTGTGAGAATTATAGTTGACTGAGATAAAAAACGTTTATTCTGTAATTTGTTTCCTGCTTTCAGAATTTGTTATCTTTGCTAATGGGATTAAACCTTTGCTAAAGTTGTGTTGTTTACAGGGATTGAGGCTATAACTGTTTCAATTTATTAATTTTCAACTATCATAGATCTTCTGTGCTTCTTAAAGGCACAGTACGTTTTTAATATTATTCTAATTGAATTGTATTCCAAGTTGCAAGTTTATTTGCTAGTGTGTTAAACATGTCTGATTCAGAGGATGATACCTGTGTCATTTGTTGCAATGCCAAAGTGGAGCCCAATAGAAATTTATGTACTAACTGTATTGATGCTACTTTAAATAAAAGTCAATCTGTACAAATTGAACAAATTTCACCAAACAACGAGGGGAGAGTTATGCCGACTAACTCGCCTCACGTGTCAGTACCTGCATCTCCCGATCGGGAGGTGCGTGATATTGTAGCGCCGAGTACATCTGGGCGGCCATTACAAATCACATTACAGGATATGGCTACTGTTATGACTGAAGTTTTGGCTAAATTACCAGAACTAAGAGGTAAGCGTGATCACTCTGGGGTGAGAACAGAGTGCGCTGATAATATTAGGGCCATGTCAGACACTGCGTCACAGGTGGCAGAACATGAGGACGGAGAACTTCATTCTGTGGGTGACGGTTCTGATCCAAACAGACTGGATTCAGATATTTCAAATTTTAAATTTAAACTGGAAAACCTCCGTGTATTACTAGGGGAGGTGTTAGCGGCTCTGAATGATTGTAACACAGTTGCAATACCAGAGAAAATGTGTAGGTTGGATAAATATTTTGCGGTACCGGCGAGTACTGAGGTTTTTCCTATACCTAAGAGACTTACTGAAATTGTTACTAAGGAGTGGGATAGACCCGGTGTGCCGTTCTCACCCCCTCCGATATTTAGAAAAATGTTTCCAATAGACGCCACCACACGGGACTTATGGCAAACGGTCCCTAAGGTGGAGGGAGCAGTTTCTACTTTAGCTAAGCGTACCACTATCCCGGTGGAGGATAGCTGTGCTTTTTCAGATCCAATGGATAAAAAATTAGAGGGTTACCTTAAGAAAATGTTTGTTCAACAAGGTTTTATATTGCAACCCCTTGCATGCATTGCGCTGATCACGGCTGCAGCGGCATTCTGGATTGAGTCTCTGGAAGAGAACATTAGTTCAGCTACTCTGGACGACATTACGGACAGGCTTAGAGTCCTTAAACTAGCTAATTCATTCATTTCGGAGGCCGTAGTACATCTTACTAAACTTACGGCGAAGAATTCAGGATTCGCCATTCAGGCACGCAGGGCGCTGTGGCTAAAATCCTGGTCAGCTGATGTTACTTCTAAGTCTAAATTGCTTAATATACCTTTCAAAGGGCAGACCTTATTCGGGCCCGGGTTGAAAGAGATTATCGCTGACATTACAGGAGGTAAAGGCCATGCCCTGCCTCAGGACAAAGCCAAAGCTAAGACTAGACAGTCTAATTTTCGTTCCTTTCGTAATTTCAAAGCAGGAGCAGCATCAACTTCCTCTGCACCAAAACAGGAAGGAGCTGTTGCTCGCTACAGACAAGGCTGGAAACCTAACCAGTCCTGGAACAAGGGCAAGCAGACCAGGAAACCTGCTGCTGCCCCTAAAACAGCATGAATTGAGGGCCCCCGATCCGGGATCGGATCTAGTGGGGGGCAGACTTTCTCTCTTCGCCCAGGCTTGGGCAAGAGATGTCCAGGATCCCTGGGCGCTAGAGATAATATCTCAGGGATACCTTCTGGACTTCAAATACTCTCCTCCAAGAGAGAGATTTCATCTGTCAAGGTTGTCAACAATCCAGACAAAGAAAGAGGCGTTTCTACGCTGCGTACAAGAGCTCTTGTTAATGGGAGTAATCCATCCAGTTCCACGATCGGAACAGGGACAGGGGTTTTACTCAAATCTGTTTGTGGTTCCCAAAAAAGAGGGAACTTTCAGACCAATCCTGGACTTAAAGATCCTAAACAAATTCCTAAGAGTTCCATCGTTCAAGATGGAGACTATTCGGACAATTTTACCTATGATCCAAGAGGGTCAGTACATGACCACTGTAGATTTAAAAGATGCTTACCTTCACATACCGATTCACAAAGATCATTACCGGTACCTAAGGTTTGCCTTCCTAGACAGGCATTACCAGTTTGTGGCTCTTCCATTTGGATTGGCTACAGCTCCAAGAATCTTCACAAAGGTTCTGGGTGCTCTTCTGGCGGTACTAAGACCGCGGGGAATCTCGGTAGCTCCATACCTAGACGACATTCTGATACAAGCTTCAAGCTTTCAAACTGCCAAGTCTCATACAGAGTTAGTACTGGCATTTCTAAGGTCACATGGATGGAAGGTGAACGAAAAGAAAAGTTCACTCGTTCCACTCACAAGAGTTCCCTTCCTGGGGACTCTTATAGATTCTGTAGAAATGAAGATTTACCTGACAGAGAACAGGCTAACAAGACTTCAAAGTGCTTGCCGCACCCTTCATTCCATTCAACACCGTCAGTGGCTCAATGCATGGAGGTAATCGGCTTAATGGTAGCGGCAATGGACATAGTACCCTTTGCACGCTTACACCTCAGACCACTGCAACTGTGCATGCTAAGTCAGTGGAATGGGGATTACTCAGACTTATCCCCTTCTCTGAATCTGGATCAAGAGACCAGAAATTCTCTTCTATGGTGGCTTTCTCGGCCACATCTGTCCAGGGGGATGCCATTCAGCAGACCAGACTGGACAATTGTAACAACAGACGCCAGCCTTCTAGGTTGGGGTGCCGTCTGGAATTCTCTGAAGGCTCAGGGACAATGGAGTCAGGAGGAGAGTCTCCTGCCAATAAACATTCTGGAATTGAGAGCAGTTCTCAATGCCCTCCTGGCTTGGCCCCAGTTGACAACTCGGGGGTTCATCAGGTTTCAGTCGGACAACATCACGACTGTAGCTTACATCAACCATCAGGGAGGGACAAGAAGCTCCCTAGCTATGATGGAAGTATCAAAGATAATTCGCTGGGCAGAGTCTCACTCTTGCCACCTGTCAGCAATCCACATCCCGGGAGTGGAGAACTGGGAGGCGGATTTCTTAAGTCGTCAGACTTTTCATCCGGGGGAGTGGGAACTTCATTCGGAGGTCTTTGCCCAAATACTTCGACGTTGGGGCAAACCAGAGATAGATCTCATGGCGTCTCGATAGAATGCCAAGCTTCCTCGTTACGGGTCCAGATCCAGGGATCCAGGAGCAGTCCTGATAGATGCTCTGACAGCACCTTGGGACTTCAGGATGGCTTATGTGTTTCCACCCTTCCCGTTGCTTCCTCGATTGATTGCCAGAATCAAACAAGAGAGAGCATCAGTGATTCTAATAGCACCTGCGTGGCCACGCAGGACTTGGTATGCAGACCTGGTGGACATGTCATCCTGTCCACCTTGGTCTCTACCTCTGAAACAGGACCTTCTGATACAGGGTCCCTTCAAACATCAAAATCTAACTTCTCTGAAGCTGACTGCTTGGAAATTGAACGCTTGATTTTATCAAGACGTGGGTTTTCTGAGTCAGTTATTGATACCTTAATACAGGCTAGGAAACCTGTTACCAGAAAGATTTACCATAAGATATGGCGTAAATACCTATATTGGTGTGAATCCAAAGGTTACTCTTGGAGTAAGGTTAGGATTCCTAGGATATTGTCTTTTCTACAAGAAGGTTTAGAAAAGGGTTTATCTGCTAGTTCATTAAAGGGACAGATCTCAGCTCTGTCCATTCTGTTACACAAACGTCTGTCAGAAGTTCCTGACGTCCAGGCTTTTTGTCAGGCTTTGGCCAGGATTAAGCCTGTGTTTAAAACTGTTGCTCCACCATGGAGTTTAAACCTTGTTCTTAATGTTTTACAGGGTGTTCCGTTTGAACCCCTTCATTCCATTGATATAAAGTTGTTATCTTGGAAAGTTCTATTTTTAATGGCTATTTCCTCGGCTCGAAGAGTCTCTGAATTATCAGCCTTACATTGTGATTCTCCTTATTTGATTTTTCATTCGGATAAGGTAGTTCTGCGTACTAAACCTGGGTTCTTACCTAAGGTAGTTACTAACAGGAATATCAATCAAGAGATTGTTGTTCCTTCTTTATGCCCAAATCCTTCTTCGAAGAAGGAACGTCTACTGCACAACCTGGATGTAGTCCGTGCTCTAAAATTTTACTTACAGGCAACTAAGGAATTTCGACAAACGTCTTCTCTGTTTGTCGTTTACTCTGGGCAGAGGAGAGGTCAAAAAGCTTCTGCTACCTCTCTTTCTTTTTGGCTTCGTAGCATAATTCGTTTAGCTTATGGGACTGCTGGACAGCAGCCTCCTGAAAGAATTACAGCTCATTCTACTAGAGCTGTGGCTTCCACTTGGGCCTTCAAGAATGAGGCCTCTGTTGAGCAGATTTGCAAGGCTGCAACTTGGTCTTCGCTTCATACTTTTTCCAAATTTTACAAATTTGACACTTTTGCTTCATCGGAGGCTATTTTTGGGAGAAAGGTTCTTCAGGCAGTGGTTCCTTCTGTATAAAGAGCCTGCCTATCCCTCCCGTCATCCGTGTACTTTTGCTTTGGTATTGGTATCCCAGAAGTAATGATGACCCGTGGACTGATCACACTTAACAGAAGAAAACATAATTTATGCTTACCTGATAAATTCCTTTCTTCTGTAGTGTGATCAGTCCACGGCCCGCCCTGTTTTTAAGGCAGGTAAATATTTTTTAATTTATACTCCAGTCACCACTTCACCCTTGGCTTTTCCTTTCTCGTTGGTCCTTGGTCGAATGACTGGGAGTGACGTAGAGGGGAGGAGCTATATGCAGCTCTGCTGGGTGAATCCTCTTGCACTTCCTGTTGGGGAGGAGTAATATCCCAGAAGTAATGATGACCCGTGGACTGATCACACTACAGAAGAAAGGAATTTATCAGGTAAGCATAAATTATGTTTTTGTGCACATATTTTCTGTTTGTATCGTAATAAAAAGACCAAAAAGAAATATGTATGGTCATTAAAACTTTGCTAAAACGACAAATCTAATAGTGGCCTAAGACTTTTGCACAGTACTGTGTGTGTGTGTATGTATATAAAATCTATCAGTGATAATCTGAGCAATAAACATTGAAAAAAATGTTGAGACAATTTAAGCTTGTGTTTGGCTAAAATTTTAGCCACATGGTCAGTAAAATCAACTGGGTGATGCACCCATTAAAAAGGGCCTAGGGAGATCACTGTGTGTGTATGTATCTATCTACATACATACATGGGCTAAGCAGACTACTATTCCTCTACAGGAATTTGTGCCCTTTCTCAAAGTTTTATTGAAGAATGACAAAGCCACATTACTACTTTGCACCGCTAACTCCTTTTATCTGTTATGCAGGTATGTCTGTGGTTCAAGTCAGATTATTAATTCTTTCCAATGAGAGATACTTTTTGGATCAGGTTTGGGCTCAATCTACAAAAATCTAAACCTTTTTTTTCCAAAAACCTGCAAACCAGATTCTTCCTGATCAAATTTCAAGAAAAACAAGAAATCTCCCTTCAATTCCAACGGTGCATGAAGGCTCCGCCCCCTATCCTGATTCAGTTCTGGTAGGGGGCAGTTTGAGCTGGTTTCAAGAAGCTTGGTCTTAGTTCAGGATCCTTGGGTCTTGAACTTTATATCCCAAGGTTACAGGATAAGTTTTTGGTCTAGACCTCCTCAAGAATGGTTCATCCTGTCTCCTGTTCCAAAACCTCAATTAAAGGCAGCTGCCTTTTTTCAATGTGTTCAGGGTTTAGAGCCAATGGGGGTTATTTAGCCTGTCACTGTTTCAGAACAGGGTTTGGGTTTTTACTTCATCCTCTTTATTGTCCCCCCCAAAAAAGGGTACTTTTAGTCTTATCCTGGAGTTAAAGACTTTAATCAAATTCTTGAGTTTTCATTTTCATATTTACCTCTAGTACAACAGGGTCAGTTCATGTCCACAATAGATTTGAAGGCTCCATCTCTACCTTTTGGCAATTTTCTCACACAAAGTTTTGGATTTCTGCGCAGTCTTGGTTTAAAATCTGTCTCCTAGTACCAAGGATTGTTTTCTGGGAGTATCTATCGATTCCGTATACATGCACCTCTTGCTCTCAGAGCCATGCAAACTCCAATAACAGAGGGTCTGTGCTAGTCTTCAGTTCACAGTTCTTGAGTCAGTAGCTCAGTGTATGGAAGTGGTTGTTCTGATTGTAGCTTCCTTAGACAATGGTCCCTGTGATGAATCAAACCTTTTCAACGTCGCAATAGAGAGGTTTAGACATAAAGGGGTTAATAGCACACAGCTCTGGTTCCCCTAACCTTGTAACTCTACAAAAGGACCTTAAAAGAGACACCAGATTAGCCCCCAAATCCTGTCCACACTGCTCTAATTACAAATTTCTGCCACCACCAAAACGCTGAAATTAAAGGGGCGTTTTGGAAACCCCAAAAACCTCACACAATTTAACAATTGGGTAAAGTGCCTTTAACCTTGTCTCAACAGAGTGTGAATTCAGATATTCGAGCCCAAAGACAGAATGAGATTTTCTATGTGTTTAATAGCAAAAATATCAATACATTATAAAGACATTCAAAATAACATATGCACAGTTACAATTCTTTAAAAAGAAAATGGGACATAAAAATAATAGATGCACAATTTCCGACTTATTACCAAGTTCCTTTAGATATGTGGAGAACTGCTTTTCATGGTGTTAGCTGCTTGGGTCCCAGGGCAATTCAAACCAAAAGTCTTTCTGTTACATACAGTTAAACTAACCTTTCTTTGCCTTGTCAAGGACATCACCCTTGTTATAATTTACGAGGTTAGCCAATGCACAGCTAGCCGTTGCTCACAGTATCAGTCTCCAAGAGGAGGGATTGAAACTTTCACATTCCTATATTTCTACACACACACTTAACACAAAAAACATTTCACATTAAACCTGTGACAGGCTAAGGTGGGGGTCTCAGCTACAGATTTCACACAAAGAACAAGCAATTCACATTAACCCTTTCCAGGCTGACTTTCATGACAGTCCCTTTTTGTTAAGTTTTTTTTTTTTTTTTTTTTTACACGTCCTTTTGTATGCTAAAACAGTGGATAGTTTAGATCAGGCAATTGTTCTAGTCTCCACATTTAAAATAATCTATCTTGGTGGATAGACCAAGCATTCCTTTGCCTTGTAGCATCTTTTTTTCATTCATCTTGGATAATCGTGGCCACAGATGCCAGTCTCTTGGGATGGGGTGCAGTTTGGGGAGTTCAAAGAACGCAAGGAGTTTGGCCTCCTCAGGAGGCGGGATTACCAGTTGTGTCCTATCCTATAAAGGGATTTTGACATGGGCAGATGACAATCTATGTACTTTGGCAGTGATCCACAATCTGGGGTCCACAATTGGGAAACAGACTGTCTCCATCTCCAGTGTCTGCGCCCAGGGGAGTGGTCCATCAAGCAGGATATTTTCGATCAGATAGTTGTCAGATGAGGCCTTCCGGAAATAGACCAAATTTCAAACTTTATTGATAGATGCTGTGGTGATTCCATCCTTATTTAGTCTAGTCTGCATTTTTTCCTCCATCGGTGCTTCTGTCAACAATAGCTTTTGAACAGACAATAGAAGGCCTTAGTTATTATGATGGCTCTGGCTGGGCTCTGCAGTACTTAGTATGTAGATCTAATTCAGATGTCCAGTTCTCCACCTTGGACTCTTCCGCAGTGTCAGGATCTATTGTCTCAAGGTCCTCTTTTTTACCAAGATCTACTATATCTAAATTTGACAGTTGAACAGTCAATTTTAAAGCATCTTCTTCAGGCTAGAAAACCTCTAGCCTCTCTGTTCTGCAGACCTCTGCCTTTGAACCTATGCATTATATTGACATTCATCTTGTATTGTGGGCAGTCCTTAATTATATATTTTATTTTTATACAATTTTCCCCAGGAGAGTTTCAGAATTTCCATCCGTTTCTTGTGAATCCCATTTCCTTATTTTTCACAAGGATGCATTGATTTGTCAGATTTCTACTGAAGGTAGTTTCATTTGAGATTATACATTTATTGAGAAAATAGGTGGGATGAGGAATAAGTCTTGTGGACTCTCACTACCTTATGAAAGAAAACATAATTTATGCTTACCTGATAAAAAGTATTTATTTCATGGTGTGAGAGTCCATGAGACATGTCAAGTTAAAAAATGTTCTTATATTTTTGGCGGCAATTTTTTATTTGCACCTTTTATCCTACCTTTTGGATTTTCTGTATTTGTACCAGGAAGAATCTGGCTTCCAAAAGGACTTGGAGGAAAAAAGGTTTAGGTTTTTGGAGATTAAGTCCAAACCTAATCCAAAAAGAATCTCCTCTTGGAATAATCTGACTTGAACCACAGAGCTCTTCTGGTCAAGACAAGAGAACATCATGCTTTTTGCATTAAACCTAACAATGTTAACAACTGCATAACAGATAAATCATTTAAATTCCTTTAAATTACTGTAGCGAAGGAATATAAAAAGAATTTTAGAAGGAGGCAAACACTAAGAGCTTTTGAACCCTCCCACCTCCCTGTGTATCTCAGTTTATCGTATAGCCGAGCAGAGGAAAGTCAAAGCAGGTATTCCTTCACTAGAGTTATTTCACTGATTTAAAATTAATAGTTTTGGGAACTGAATACATATCAAAATTAATACACAAAGTTGAGTGAAAATAAAAATGTCATGATTCACAATTTTAAACAACTTTCAAAGTCTCTTACATTACTAAATGTGCCCAATTTTTCTTTTGTAAGGTGGTGAGAGTCCACAAGTCCATTCTGGGTTTAACTCCTGGCCACTAGGAGGAGACACAGATTCCCAAAACTCCTAGAGTATTTTATCCCACCACCTCACTGATTAGCCAGTCTAATATTTGCGTCCCAGGAGGAAGGTGAAGAATTGAGGTTCTCCAGATTCTTCATTGAGAGGGGTCCTCACACAAATTTGAGGCACATTTTCCCCTCAGAGGTTCTACTGAAAAACAGAGGGGACATTAGAGTATGGGGAAGTGACAGAATTACTCTTAGATCACAAGTCAGCCCCAGGTGTCACATGGACTGGTCCCTGCTTAGCCTCCTCCCGTTGGGTCATCGAAATACTCCATATAGTGATCCTCTGCTCTAATGTAAACCGCACTGGATGGGCTATCTAATGGAAGCAGTCCATTCCGCAGGTGGTAAGAATAGTAGAGTGGATTCAATTCAGGTAAGTACATTTTTCACTTTTGCAGTCACATAGCCCACAGGCTATTAGTAGATACAGTTGGGTTACAGTACATCATAGCCAGGGGACAACTTTATTAGATAGTTTACACCACTTCACATTACTAGTCTATCATTTATTCAGTATAATATTTCTTGGGACAGTTTGACAGTTTGTACTGTAGAGGCTGATTGAGTACTTGACAGGTGTTTATGGCACTTTTGGGCATACCTTTGTAAAGAGGCTTTTATTTTGTGCTCTCTTAATAGTGATTAACATAGGGCACGCTTGCTTCATTATGAATTTTTTCTTTCAGCAACCTTCCTTATATTCTATATATGGTTGGATATAGTGCAGTTTATTTTCTCCTGCACACTATCAAGTCGTGCTGCCCACTTCAGATAGCACACTTCAGGTTGCCACATCATTCTTTTGTATCTCTTGGAATATTTGAGCAGTGTGCAGGTTAAAGATTTCCCTGCACTATATGCCTGCCTGGTTTTGTGAAAAAAAATGGTATTTTATAATAAAAAAATAAAATAAAAAAAAGTCTGTAGATTTATCATTCCATTTTGGTTCACTAAATGTCCGTCACTGAACAGGACTCAGATTCATCTTCTTTCATGTTTATATTAGAACACCTTCATACATTACTGACAGAAGTATTAAGTACATTTAGAGTACAAGATCTTAAAGGGACAGTCAACACCAAAATTGTTATTGTTTAAAAGGATAGATAACTTCTTTATTTCACCTTCCCTAGCTTTTGCACAACCAACATTGTTATATTAATATACTTTATAACATTTAAACCTAAATTTCTGCCTGTTTCTAAGCCACTAAAGACAGCCTCTTATCACATGCTTTTTTTATTAGCTTTTCACAACAGGGGAGTGCTAGTTCATGTGAGCAATATAGATAACATTGTGATCACGCCCGTGGGTTGTGGCAGATACTGGATAAAATGCAAGTCAATAGATTATCAATAAAAAGTAATGTGATCAGGGGGCTGTTAAAAGAGGCTTAGAAACAAGGTAATCGCAGAGGTAAAAAGTGTATTAATATATCAGTGTTGGTTATGCAAAACTTGGAATAAGTAAAAAAGGGATTACCTTTGTAAACAATTAAATTTATTTGAGTTGACTGTCCCTTTTTAAATCGGCTAAGGAAAAGTCTTAATTTTCAAGGCTGCTGCTAAGGCTTCAGAAGTTCTTTCTGTACCTGATGCAATTACTGATATAATTACCAAGGAATGGGCTAGGCCTGGTTTTCCTTATAATCCAGCTTTACAATTTAAGATGTTTAATTTACCATCCTCTAATTTGGACGGAGCCATTTCTACATTGGTAAAGCATACTACAATTCCTTTGAAGGACAGTACTTCTTTCAAAGATCCTATGGACAGGAAACTAAAATCCTACTATAGAAATGCTTTTCAGCTAGCAGGTTTTTTATTCAAACCAGCTGTATAGCTAATGTTGCAGCAGCAGCATCTGCTCTATAGTGTGGCAGTGGTCTGATCAGATTTCAGACCACTCTATGGATAAGGATTTGCAACAATGCCTAGATCTGTTTAGGCCAGCTAATACATAAATCTACAATGCAATTGTTGACATTATCAGAATGAATACCTAGAATATGGCTCTAGCTGTTTATGTATGAAATCTTGGTCAGCTGACATGGTTTCTAAGTCCGGAATTTTGACTTTTTCCTTTCAGGTGAATGTTTTATTTGGTACTGGTCTAGATTAAGTAGCCATTCTAAGGACAAGAAATCCATGGGGAAGGGCATGGCTCTTATTCGGTTTTGTTCCTTTCTTCAGTCTAGGAACCAAAAATCCTGTTATTCACAAAAGAATGACTGTTCCAGAACTCCCTGGAAGTCCTCTTCCAGTTGGACCAAGTTTAAGCAGTCACAAAATCTTTCCACTTCTATTAAGTAGGTATGAATGTGCAGCATTCGATCTGGATCTTCTTTTTAAAGGGGGCAGATTATGCCTTTTTCACAAGGCTTGGGCACAGTCCAAGATTCCTGGGCATTGACCATGATTTCCCAGGGACACAAAACAGGCTTCAGATCAAGGCCTCCCAAAGGAAGTGTTTTTTTTTTTTTTGTATGTCCAACATTCCAAAGAACCTTGGCTCAAGCCTTCTTTTCAATGCGTTCAGAATCTAGACCTCATGGGAGTGATTCATTCAGTGCCTTTGGGGGAACAAGTCCAGGGTTTGTATTCCAATCTTTTTTATAGTTTCCAAAAATAGGTAACTTTCAGGCCTATTTTGGATCTAAAAACCTTTAATAAGTTTCTCAGCGTTCCGTCCTTCAAAATGGAAACAATCAGAACTATACTCCCTGTTGTTCAACAAGGCCAATTCATGTCTACAATATATTTGAAGGATACCTGCTTTCATATCCCAATTCACAAAGAGCATTTTTTAATTCTTTAGATTTGACTTTCTGGACAAACATGTTAAAGTTTGTGGCTCTACTGTTCGGTCGGGCTTCTGTTCCCAAAATTTTCACATTTCTGGAAACCCAATGATCTGTAATCAAAGCTCAGTATGTATTGGTCAGACTCCCATCTTTTAGCAATTTCTCATTCCAACAATCTTTTTTTTGTTTCTTCTACAGCATGGTTGGAAAATCAATGTTCCAAAGAGCTCCCTATATCCGAAGACCAGGGTTTGGGAGTATTTAGACTCAATTTCAATGAGACTTTCCTTAACAGATCAGAGGAAGCTTACAGTCAACTTGTGTGAAGCTTTAGTCAACTGCCAATCCTCTGATAGGTCTCTGTATGGAAGTACTAGGTCTGATGATTGTAGTGTCAGATGCTATTCGATTTGCTTTGTTTCACATGAGACCTCTTCAACTTTGCATGTTGAGTCAGTGGTGCAAAGATTATAAATTTACAAAGGATTCTATTTGATCCTTTAACAAGGAGATTTCTATTGTGGTGGATAAATCACCAGTCCATCTCTCTGAGGTCTTCTGGTCTTCAACCAACTGGTACAGTAATCTCTCAAGTCTCTCAGGTTGGGGTGTAGTATTGGGGTCCAGGAGAGAGCAGGAGGTTTGGCCTTCTCAGGAGGCAACATTACTAATAAATGTATTAAAACAACCTGCGATCTTCAGGGCTCTGCAGAGCTGGCCTCTTCTGAGAGCGGAGGCTTATCTACGTTTTCAATACAACAATGTCACAGCTGTGGCTTAAATCAATCATCAAGGGAGAACACGCAGTTCTCCAGCGATGGAGCTGTGACGTATTCTTCAATGACCAGAAGAAAATTTCTGAGATTCATATTCCAGGAGTGAACAATTGGAAAACTGATTATCTCGGTGGCCAATTCCTTCGCCCAGAGTAATGGTTGCTTCACTTTGATGTCTTCAAATGGATGACTTCTCATTTAAGCATTAATCTTCCCAGATATTGGTCTTATCCCCCACATTTTCTGCTTCCAAGAGTGATTAGCTCAAATCAAGCAGGAGCTATAGTCAGTAACCTGGTATCTCAAGTACCATTTTAATATCAAGATCTGGAATCTCTCAACTTGACGGCTTGAATATTGAACGCATACTTTTTAAACAGAGAGGATTCTCTGATGCTGTTGTAAATACTTTATTCCAGGCTAGGAAACCTGTCACAAGGAAAATCTATCACAAAGAATGTAAAGTTGTGAAATAAAGAGTTTTAATTTGATTTCTTTCAGATTTCCCAGAAATCTCCAATGTCTGCAAGAAGATTTGGATATTGGTTTATCAGCTAACTTCTTTGAAGGGTCAAATTTTGTCTCTTTCATTTCTTTACCACGAAAGAATTGCTAATCTTCCTGATGTTCAGAGTTTTCTTCAAACATTAGTCAGATTAAAACCAGTTATTATACCAACTTCTCTACCTCGGTTTTAAAAGTTGTGCCATTTGAATCTATGCATTCTATAGACATTCATTGATCTTGGACGGTATTGTTTCTTTAAGCAATTTTCTTCTGCTAGAAGAGTCTCAAAATGTTCTACTTTTTCTTATGAACCTTCTTATGTAGTTTTTCATCAGGAAAATGCTGTTTTAAGAACCAAATTGCTAAATGTAGTTTCTTCAGACATCAATAGAGAAATTGTAGTTCCTTCTTTGTCCTAATCCTAAAAATTCTAAAGAGCAGCTGTTACATTATTTGGATGTAGTTAGAGCAAATTTTATCTTCAGGCTACAAAGGATTTTAGGCAGTTCTTTAGCCTGTTTATTCATGTCTTAGGTTTACGCAAGGGTCATTAGGCCACAGCTGTTATTTTGGCTTCTTGGTTAAATCTTTTAATCCACAAGGCTTACTTTGAGACGGGATAGTCTCCCTCAAAGGGTTTGTTACTGCGCACACTACCAGATCAGTTTCTACTTCCTGGGCATTTAAAAATGTTGATCAAATTTGCAAGACAGCAACATGGTCATCCCTACATGCCTTTACTAAATTCTACCATTTTCTTCAGGCAACAGTGCCTGGTGCCTGCCTTTTTTTTTTTTTTATGTATTATGTGGACTCTCGCCGCCTTACAAAAGAAAACAAAATTTATTCTTCCCTGGGATAAATTAATTTCTTTTGAGGTGTTGAGTCCACAAGGCCTGCCTTATTTATTTATTTATTTTAATTAATTTTTTATTTTTTTTTGGTGGCAGCTCTAGCTTTCCCCTCATTTCCCTGTTCTGTCCTTTCCTACCTTTCTACTTCTCCTTACTTGGCTATATGTAAGACTGGCTAATCAGTGAGGTGGGAGGGATAGAATACTCTTGGAGTTTTTGGTACTTTACCTCCTACTAGTGGCCAGGATTTGAAGCCCAGAAGTAATGGACACTCACTATCTCAAAAGAAATAAATTTTTCAGGTAAGCGTA